>NW_027590541.1:0-182500 GCF_964213995.1 Mustelus asterias
TTACACAGGAACAGGAGGTGGCCCCATTCAGCCCCTTCTCCTTCTCCAGCCTGTTACACAGGAACAGGAGGGGGCCATTCAGCCCCTTCTCCAGCATGTTACACAGGAACAGGAGGAGGCCCCATTCAGCCCCTTCTCCAACCTGCTACACAGGAACAGGAGGAGGTCCCATTCAGCCCCTTCTCCAGACTGTTACACAGGAACAGGAGTAGGCCCCATTCAGCCCCTTCTCCAGACTGTTACACAGGAACAGGAGGAGGCCCCATTCAGCCCCTTCTCCAGCCTGTTTCACAGTAACAGGAGGAGGCCCCATTCAGCCCCTTCTCCAGCATGTTACACAGGAACAGGAGGAGGCCCCATTCAGCACCATCTCCAGCCTGTTACACAGGAACAGGTGGAGGCCCCATTCAGCCCCATCTCCAGCCTGTTACACAGGAACAGGAGGAGGCGCCATTCAGCCCCTACTCCAGCCTGTTTCACACTAAAAGGAGGCGGCCCCATTCAGCCCCTTCTCCAGCCTGTTACACACGAACAGGAGGAGGCCCCATTCAGCCCCTTCTCCAGCCTGATACACAGGAACAGGAGGAGGCCATTCAGCCCCTTCTCCAGCCTGATACATAGGAACAGGAGGAGGCCATTCAGCCTCGTCTCCAGCCTGTTACACAGTAACAGGAGGAGGCCCCATTCAGCCCTTTCTCCAGCCTGTTACACAGGAAGAGGAGGAGGCCATTCAGCCCCTTCTCCAGCCTGTTACACAGGAACAGGAGGAGGCCCCATTCAGCGCCTTCTCCAGCCTGTTACACAGGAACAGGAGGAGGCTCCATTCAGCCCCTTCTCCAGCCTGTAACACAGGGAACAGTAGGAGGCCCCATTCAGCCCCTTCTCCAGCCGGTTACACAGGAACAGGAGGAGGCCCCATTCAGCCCCTTCTCCAGCCAGTTACACAGGAACAGGAGGATGCCATTCAGCCCCTTCTCCAGCCTGTTACACAGGAACAGGAGGAGGCCCCATTCAGCCCCTTCTCCAGCCAGTAACACAGGAACAGGAGGAGGCCATTCAGCCCCTTCTCCAGCCTGTTACACAGGAACAGGAGGAGGCCCCATTCAGTCCCTAATCCAGCCTGATACACAGGAACAGGAGGAGGCCCCATTCAGCCCCTTCTCCAGCCTGTTACACGGGAACAGGAGGAGGCCCCATTCAGCCCCTTCTCCAGCCTGTTACACAGGAACAGGAGGAGGCCATTCAGCCTCTTCTCCAGCTTGTTACACAGGAACAGGAGGAGGTCCCATTCAGCCCCTTCTCCAGCCTGTTTCACAGTAACAGGAGGAGGCCCCATTCAGCCCCTTCTCCAGCATGTTACACAGGAACAGGAGGAGGCCCCATTCAGCACCATCTCCAGCCTGTTACACAGGAACAGGTGGAGGCCCCATTCAGCCCCATCTCCAGCCTGTTACACAGGAACAGGAGGAGGCGCCATTCAGCCCCTACTCCAGCCTGTTTCACACTAAAAGGAGGCGGCCCCATTCAGCCCCTTCTCCAGCCTGTTACACACGAACAGGAGGAGGCCCCATTCAGCCCCTTCTCCAGCCTGATACACAGGAAAAGGAGGAGGCCATTCAGCCCCTTCTCCAGCCTGATACATAGGAACAGGAGGAGGCCATTCAGCCTCGTCTCCAGCCTGTTACACAGTAACAGGAGGAGGCCCCATTCAGCCCTTTCTCCAGCCTGTTACACAGGAACAGGAGGAGGCCCCATTCAGCCCCATCTCCAGCCTGTTACACAGGAACAGGAGGAGGCCCCATTCAGCCCCTTCTCCAGCCTGTTACACAGGAAAAGGAGGAGGCCCCATTCAGCCCCTTCTCCAGCCTGTTACACAGGAACAGGAGGAGGCCCCATTCAGCCCCTTCTCCAGCCTGATACACAGGAACAGGAGGAGGCCATTCAGCACCTTCTCCATCCTGTTACACAGGAAGAGGAGGAGGCCATTCAGCCCCTTCTCCAGCCTGTTACACAGGAACAGGAGGAGGCCCCATTCAGCGCCTTCTCCAGCCTGTTACACAGGAACAGGAGGAGGCTCCATTCAGCCCCTTCTCCAGCCTGTAACACAGGGAACAGTAGGAGGCCCCATTCAGCCCCTTCTCCAGCCGGTTACACAGGAACAGGAGGAGGCCCCATTCAGCCCCTTCTCCAGCCAGTTACACAGGAACAGGAGGATGCCATTCAGCCCCTTCTCCAGCCTGTTACACAGGAACAGGAGGAGGCCCCATTCAGCCCCTTCTCCAGCCAGTAACACAGGAACAGGAGGAGGCCATTCAGCCCCTTCTCCAGCCTGTTACACAGGAACAGGAGGAGGCCCCATTCAGTCCCTAATCCAGCCTGATACACAGGAACAGGAGGAGGCCCCATTCAGCCCCTTCTCCAGCCTGTTACACGGGAACAGGAGGAGGCCCCATTCAGCCCCTTCTCCAGCCTGTTACACAGGAACAGGAGGAGGCCATTCAGCCTCTTCTCCAGCTTGTTACACAGGAACAGGAGGAGGTCCCATTCAGCCCCTTCTCCAGCCTGTTACACAGGAACAGGAGGAGGCCATTTAGCCCCTTTTCCAGCCTGTTACACAGGAACAGGAGGAGGTCCCATTCAGCCCCTTCCCCAGCTTGTTACACAGGAACAGGAGGAGGCCCCATTCAGTCCCTTCTCCAGCCTGTTACACAGGAACAGGAGGAGGCGCCATTCAGCCCCTTCTCCAGCCTGTTACACAGGAACAGGAGGAGGCCATTCAGCCCCTTCTCCAGCCTGTTACACAGGAACAGGAGGACGCCCCATTCAGCCCCATCTCCAGCCTGTTACACAGGGAACAGGAGGAGGTCCCATTCAGCAACTTCTCCAGCCTGTTACACAGGAACAGGAGGAGGCCATTCAGCCCCTTCTCCAGCCTGTTACACAGGAACAGGAGGAGGTCCCATTCAGCCCCTTCCCCAGCTTGTTACACAGGAACAGGAGGAGGCCCCATTCAGTCCCTTCTCCAGCCTGTTACACAGGAACAGGAGGAGGCCCCATTCAGCCCCTTCTCCAGCCTGTTACACAGGAACAGGAGGAGGCCATTCATGCACCTTCTCCAGTCTGTTACACAGGAACAGGAGGAGGCCCCATTCAGCCCCTTCTCCAGCCTGTTCCACAGGAACAGGAGGAGGCCCCATTCCGCCCCTTCTCCAGCCTGTTACACAGGAACAGGAGGAGGCCATTCAGCCCCTTCTCCAGCCTGTTACACAGGAACAGGAGGAGGCCATTCTACCCCTTCTCCAGCCTGTTACACAGGAACAGGTGGAGGCCCCATTCAGCCCCTTCTCCAGCCTGTTACACAGGAACAGGAGGAGGCCCCATTCAGCCCCTTCTCCAGCCTGTTACACAGGTACAGGAGGAGACCCCATTCAGTCCCTTATCCAGCCTGATACACAGGAACAGGAGGAGGCCCCATTCAGCCCCTTCTCCAGCCTGTTACACGGGAACAGGAGGAGGCCCCATTCAGCCCCTTCTCCAGCCTGTTACACAGGAACAGGAGGAGGCCATTCAGCCTCTTCTCCAGCTTGCTACACAGGAACAGGAGGAGGTCCCATTCAGCCCCTTCTCCAGCCTGTTACACAGGAACAGGAGGAGGCCATTCAGCCCCTTCTCCAGCCTGTTACACAGGAACAGGAGGAGGTCCCATTCAGCCCCTTCCCCAGCCTGTTACACAGGAACAGGAGGAGGCCCCATTCAGCCCCTTCTCCAGCCTGTTACACAGGAACAGGAGGAGGCCCCATTCAGCCCCTTCTCCAGCCTGTTACACAGGAACAGGAGGAGGCCATTCAGCACCTTCTCCAGCCTGTTACACAGGAACAGGAGGAGGCCCCATTCAGCCCCTTCTCCAGCCTGTTACACAGGAACATGAGGAGGCCCCATTCAGCCCCTTCTCCAGCCTGTTACACAGGAACAGGAGGAGGCCCCATTCAGCCCCTTCTCCAGCCTGTTACACAGGAACAGGAGAAGGCCATTCAGCACCTTCTCCAGCCTGTTACACAGGAACAGGAGGAGGCCCCATTCAGCCCCTTCTCCAGCCTGTTACGCAGGAACAGGCGGAGGCCCCATTCAGCCCCGTCTCCAGCCTGTTACACAGGAACAGGAGGAGGCCATTCAGCCCCTTCTCCAGCCTGTTACACAGGAACAGGAGGAGGCCCCATTCAGCCCCTTCTCCAGCCTGTTACACAGGAACAGGAGGTGCCCATTCAGCCCCTTCTCCAGCCTGTTGCACAGGAGCAGGAGGAGGGCATCCAGCCCCTTCTCCAGCCTGTTACAGAGGAACAGGAGGAGGCCCAATTCAGCCCCTTCTCCAGCCTGTTACACAGGAACAGGAGGAAAACCCATTCAGTCCCTTCTCCAGCCTGATACACAGGAACAGGAGGAGGCCATTTAGCCCCTTCTCCAGCCTGTTACACAGGAACAGGAGGAGGTCCCATTCAGCCCCTTCTCCAGCCTGTTACACAGGAACAGGAGGAGGCCATTCAGCCTCTTCTCCAGCTTGTTACACAGGAACAGGAGGAGGCCATTCAGCCCCTTCTCCAGCCTGTTACACAGGAACAGGAGGATGCCCCATTCAGCCCCATCTCCAGCCTGTTACACAGGGAACAGGAGGAGGCCCCATTCAGCCCCTTCTCCAGTCTGTTACACAGGAACAGGAGGAGGCCCCATTCAGCCCCTTCTCCAGCCTGTTACACAGGAACAGGAGGAGGACATTCAGCCCCTTCTCCAGCCTGTTACACAGGAACAGGAGGAGGCCCCATTCAGCCCCTTCTCCAGCCTGTTATACAGGAAGAGGAGGAGGCCCCATTCAGCGCCTTCTCCAGCCTGTTACACAGGAACAGGAGGAGGCCCGATTCAGCCCCATCTCCAGCCTGTTACACAGGAACAGGAGGAGGCCGCATTCAGCCCCTTCTCCAGCCTGTTACACAGGAACAGGAGGAGGCCCCATTCAGCCCCTTCTCCAGCCTGTTACACAGGAACAGGAGGAGGCCCCATTCAGATCCTTCTCCAGCCTGTTACACAGGAACATGAGGAGGCCCCATTCAGCCCCTTCTCCAGCCTGTTACACAGGAACAGGAGGAGGCCCCATTCAGCCCCTTCTCCAGCCTGTTACACAGGAACAGGAGGTGGCCCCATTCAGCCCCTTCTCCTTCTCCAGCCTGTTACACAGGAACAGGAGGGGGCCATTCAGCCCCTTCTCCAGCATGTTACACAGGAACAGGAGGAGGCCATTCAGCCCGTTCTCCAGCATGTTACACAGGAACAGGAGGAGGCCCCATTCAGCCCCTTCTCCAACCTGCTACACAGGAACAGGAAGAGGTCCCATTAAGCCCCTTCTCCAGACTGTTACACAGGAACAGGAGTAGGCCCCATTCAGCCCCTTCTCCAGACTGTTACACAGGAACAGGAGGAGGCCCCATTCAGCCCCTTCTCCAGACTGTTACACAGGAACAGGAGGAGGCCCCATTCAGCCCCTTCTCCAGCCTGTTACACAGGAACACGAGGAGGCCATTCAGCCCCTTCTCCAGCCTGTTTCACAGTACCAGGAGGAGGCCCCATTCAGCCCCATCTCCAGCCTGTTACACAGGAACAGGAGGAGGCCCCATTCAGCCCCTTCTCCAGCCTGTTACACAGGAAAAGGAGGAGGCCCCATTCAGCCCCTTCTCCAGCCTGATACACAGGAACAGGAGGAGGCAATTCAGCCTCGTCTCCAGCCTGTTACACAGGAACAGGAGGCGGCCCCATTCAGCCCCTTCTCCAGCCTGTTACACACGAACAGGAGGAGGCCCCATTCAGCCCCTTCTCCAGCCTGATACACAGGAACAGGAGGAGGCCATTCAGCCCCTTCTCCAGCCTGATACACAGGAACAGGAGGAGGCCCCATTCAGCCCCATCTCCAGCCTGTTACACAGGAACAGGAGGAGGCCCCATTCAGCACCATCTCCAGCCTGTTACACAGGAACAGGTGGAGGCCCCATTCAGCCCCATCTCCAGCCTGTTACACAGGAACAGGAGGAGGCGCCATTCAGCCCCTACTCCAGCCTGTTTCACACTAAAAGGAGGCGGCCCCATTCAGCCCCTTCTCCAGCCTGTTACACACGAACAGGAGGAGGCCCCATTCAGCCCCTTCTCCAGCCTGATACACAGGAACAGGAGGAGGCCATTCAGCCCCTTCTCCAGCCTGATACATAGGAACAGGAGGAGGCCATTCAGCCTCGTCTCCAGCCTGTTACACAGTAACAGGAGGAGGCCCCATTCAGCCCTTTCTCCAGCCTGTTACACAGGAACAGGAGGAGGCCCCATTCAGCCCCATCTCCAGCCTGTTACACAGGAACAGGAGGAGGCCCCATTCAGCCCCTTCTCCAGCCTGTTACACAGGAAAAGGAGGAGGCCCCATTCAGCCCCTTCTCCAGCCTGTTACACAGGAACAGGAGGAGGCCCCATTCAGCCCCTTCTCCAGCCTGATACACAGGAACAGGAGGAGGCCATTCAGCACCTTCTCCATCCTGTTACACAGGAAGAGGAGGAGGCCATTCAGCCCCTTCTCCAGCCTGTTACACAGGAACAGGAGGAGGCCCCATTCAGCGCCTTCTCCAGCCTGTTACACAGGAACAGGAGGAGGCTCCATTCAGCCCCTTCTCCAGCCTGTAACACAGGGAACAGTAGGAGGCCCCATTCAGCCCCTTCTCCAGCCGGTTACACAGGAACAGGAGGAGGCCCCATTCAGCCCCTTCTCCAGCCAGTTACACAGGAACAGGAGGATGCCATTCAGCCCCTTCTCCAGCCTGTTACACAGGAACAGGAGGAGGCCCCATTCAGCCCCTTCTGCAGCCAGTAACACAGGAACAGGAGGAGGCCATTCAGCCCCTTCTCCAGCCTGTTACACAGGAACAGGAGGAGGCCCCATTCAGTCCCTAATCCAGCCTGATACACAGGAACAGGAGGAGGCCCCATTCAGCCCCTTCTCCAGCCTGTTACACAGGAACAGGAGGAGGCCCCATTCAGCCCCTTCTCCAGCCTGTTACACAGGAACAGGAGGAGGCCATTCAGCCTCTTCTCCAGCTTGTTACACAGGAACAGGAGGAGGTCCCATTCAGCCCCTTCTCCAGCCTGTTTCACAGTAACAGGAGGAGGCCCCATTCAGCCCCTTCTCCAGCATGTTACACAGGAACAGGAGGAGGCCCCATTCAGCACCATCTCCAGCCTGTTACACAGGAACAGGTGGAGGCCCCATTCAGCCCCATCTCCAGCCTGTTACACAGGAACAGGAGGAGGCGCCATTCAGCCCCTACTCCAGCCTGTTTCACACTAAAAGGAGGCGGCCCCATTCAGCCCCTTCTCCAGCCTGTTACACACGAACAGGAGGAGGCCCCATTCAGCCCCTTCTCCAGCCTGATACACAGGAACAGGAGGAGGCCATTCAGCCCCTTCTCCAGCCTGATACATAGGAACAGGAGGAGGCCATTCAGCCTCGTCTCCAGCCTGTTACACAGTAACAGGAGGAGGCCCCATTCAGCCCTTTCTCCAGCCTGTTACACAGGAACAGGAGGAGGCCCCATTCAGCCCCATCTCCAGCCTGTTACACAGGAACAGGAGGAGGCCCCATTCAGCCCCTTCTCCAGCCTGTTACACAGGAAAAGGAGGAGGCCCCATTCAGCCCCTTCTCCAGCCTGTTACACAGGAACAGGAGGAGGCCCCATTCAGCCCCTTCTCCAGCCTGATACACAGGAACAGGAGGAGGCCATTCAGCACCTTCTCCATCCTGTTACACAGGAAGAGGAGGAGGCCATTCAGCCCCTTCTCCAGCCTGTTACACAGGAACAGGAGGAGGCCCCATTCAGCGCCTTCTCCAGCCTGTTACACAGGAACAGGAGGAGGCTCCATTCAGCCCCTTCTCCAGCCTGTAACACAGGGAACAGTAGGAGGCCCCATTCAGCCCCTTCTCCAGCCGGTTACACAGGAACAGGAGGAGGCCCCATTCAGCCCCTTCTCCAGCCAGTTACACAGGAACAGGAGGATGCCATTCAGCCCCTTCTCCAGCCTGTTACACAGGAACAGGAGGAGGCCCCATTCAGCCCCTTCTCCAGCCAGTAACACAGGAACAGGAGGAGGCCATTCAGCCCCTTCTCCAGCCTGTTACACAGGAACAGGAGGAGGCCCCATTCAGTCCCTAATCCAGCCTGATACACAGGAACAGGAGGAGGCCCCATTCAGCCCCTTCTCCAGCCTGTTACACGGGAACAGGAGGAGGCCCCATTCAGCCCCTTCTCCAGCCTGTTACACAGGAACAGGAGGAGGCCATTCAGCCTCTTCTCCAGCTTGTTACACAGGAACAGGAGGAGGTCCCATTCAGCCCCTTCTCCAGCCTGTTACACAGGAACAGGAGGAGGCCATTTAGCCCCTTTTCCAGCCTGTTACACAGGAACAGGAGGAGGTCCCATTCAGCCCCTTCCCCAGCTTGTTACACAGGAACAGGAGGAGGCCCCATTCAGTCCCTTCTCCAGCCTGTTACACAGGAACAGGAGGAGGCGCCATTCAGCCCCTTCTCCAGCCTGTTACACAGGAACAGGAGGAGGCCATTCAGCCCCTTCTCCAGCCTGTTACACAGGAACAGGAGGACGCCCCATTCAGCCCCATCTCCAGCCTGTTACACAGGGAACAGGAGGAGGTCCCATTCAGCAACTTCTCCAGCCTGTTACACAGGAACAGGAGGAGGCCATTCAGCCCCTTCTCCAGCCTGTTACACAGGAACAGGAGGAGGTCCCATTCAGCCCCTTCCCCAGCTTGTTACACAGGAACAGGAGGAGGCCCCATTCAGTCCCTTCTCCAGCCTGTTACACAGGAACAGGAGGAGGCCCCATTCAGCCCCTTCTCCAGCCTGTTACACAGGAACAGGAGGAGGCCATTCATGCACCTTCTCCAGTCTGTTACACAGGAACAGGAGGAGGCCCCATTCAGCCCCTTCTCCAGCCTGTTCCACAGGAACAGGAGGAGGCCCCATTCCGCCCCTTCTCCAGCCTGTTACACAGGAACAGGAGGAGGCCATTCAGCCCCTTCTCCAGCCTGTTACACAGGAACAGGAGGAGGCCATTCTACCCCTTCTCCAGCCTGTTACACAGGAACAGGTGGAGGCCCCATTCAGCCCCTTCTCCAGCCTGTTACACAGGAACAGGAGGAGGCCCCATTCAGCCCCTTCTCCAGCCTGTTACACAGGTACAGGAGGAGACCCCATTCAGTCCCTTATCCAGCCTGATACACAGGAACAGGAGGAGGCCCCATTCAGCCCCTTCTCCAGCCTGTTACACGGGAACAGGAGGAGGCCCCATTCAGCCCCTTCTCCAGCCTGTTACACAGGAACAGGAGGAGGCCATTCAGCCTCTTCTCCAGCTTGCTACACAGGAACAGGAGGAGGTCCCATTCAGCCCCTTCTCCAGCCTGTTACACAGGAACAGGAGGAGGCCATTCAGCCCCTTCTCCAGCCTGTTACACAGGAACAGGAGGAGGTCCCATTCAGCCCCTTCCCCAGCCTGTTACACAGGAACAGGAGGAGGCCCCATTCAGCCCCTTCTCCAGCCTGTTACACAGGAACAGGAGGAGGCCACATTCAGCCCCTTCTCCAGCCTGTTACACAGGAACAGGAGGAGGCCATTCAGCACCTTCTCCAGCCTGTTACACAGGAACAGGAGGAGGCCCCATTCAGCCCCTTCTCCAGCCTGTTACACAGGAACATGAGGAGGCCCCATTCAGCCCCTTCTCCAGCCTGTTACACAGGAACAGGAGGAGGCCCCATTCAGCCCCTTCTCCAGCCTGTTACACAGGAACAGGAGAAGGCCATTCAGCACCTTCTCCAGCCTGTTACACAGGAACAGGAGGAGGCCCCATTCAGCCCCTTCTCCAGCCTGTTACGCAGGAACAGGCGGAGGCCCCATTCAGCCCCGTCTCCAGCCTGTTACACAGGAACAGGAGGAGGCCATTCAGCCCCTTCTCCAGCCTGTTACACAGGAACAGGAGGAGGCCCCATTCAGCCCCTTCTCCAGCCTGTTACACAGGAACAGGAGGTGCCCATTCAGCCCCTTCTCCAGCCTGTTGCACAGGAGCAGGAGGAGGGCATCCAGCCCCTTCTCCAGCCTGTTACAGAGGAACAGGAGGAGGCCCAATTCAGCCCCTTCTCCAGCCTGTTACACAGGAACAGGAGGAAAACCCATTCAGTCCCTTCTCCAGCCTGATACACAGGAACAGGAGGAGGCCATTTAGCCCCTTCTCCAGCCTGTTACACAGGAACAGGAGGAGGTCCCATTCAGCCCCTTCTCCAGCCTGTTACACAGGAACAGGAGGAGGCCATTCAGCCTCTTCTCCAGCTTGTTACACAGGAACAGGAGGAGGCCATTCAGCCCCTTCTCCAGCCTGTTACACAGGAACAGGAGGATGCCCCATTCAGCCCCATCTCCAGCCTGTTACACAGGGAACAGGAGGAGGCCCCATTCAGCCCCTTCTCCAGTCTGTTACACAGGAACAGGAGGAGGCCCCATTCAGCCCCTTCTCCAGCCTGTTACACAGCAACAGGAGGAGGACATTCAGCCCCTTCTCCAGCCTGTTACACAGGAACAGGAGGAGGCCCCATTCAGCCCCTTCTCCAGCCTGTTATACAGGAAGAGGAGGAGGCCCCATTCAGCGCCTTCTCCAGCCTGTTACACAGGAACAGGAGGAGGCCCGATTCAGCCCCATCTCCAGCCTGTTACACAGGAACAGGAGGAGGCCGCATTCAGCCCCTTCTCCAGCCTGTTACACAGGAACAGGAGGAGGCCCCATTCAGCCCCTTCTCCAGCCTGTTACACAGGAACAGGAGGAGGCCCCATTCAGATCCTTCTCCAGCCTGTTACACAGGAACATGAGGAGGCCCCATTCAGCCCCTTCTCCAGCCTGTTACACAGGAACAGGAGGAGGCCCCATTCAGCCCCTTCTCCAGCCTGTTACACAGGAACAGGAGGTGGCCCCATTCAGCCCCTTCTCCTTCTCCAGCCTGTTACACAGGAACAGGAGGGGGCCATTCAGCCCCTTCTCCAGCATGTTACACAGGAACAGGAGGAGGCCATTCAGCCCGTTCTCCAGCATGTTACACAGGAACAGGAGGAGGCCCCATTCAGCCCCTTCTCCAACCTGCTACACAGGAACAGGAGGAGGTCCCATTAAGCCCCTTCTCCAGACTGTTACACAGGAACAGGAGTAGGCCCCATTCAGCCCCTTCTCCAGACTGTTACACAGGAACAGGAGGAGGCCACATTCAGCCCCTTCTCCAGCCTGTTACACAGGAACAGGAGGAGGCCATTCAGCACCTTCTCCAGCCTGTTACACAGGAACAGGAGGAGGCCCCATTCAGCCCCTTCTCCAGCCTGTTACACAGGAACATGAGGAGGCCCCATTCAGCCCCTTCTCCAGCCTGTTACACAGGAACAGGAGGAGGCCCCATTCAGCCCCTTCTCCAGCCTGTTACACAGGAACAGGAGAAGGCCATTCAGCACCTTCTCCAGCCTGTTACACAGGAACAGGAGGAGGCCCCATTCAGCCCCTTCTCCAGCCTGTTACGCAGGAACAGGCGGAGGCCCCATTCAGCCCCGTCTCCAGCCTGTTACACAGGAACAGGAGGAGGCCATTCAGCCCCTTCTCCAGCCTGTTACACAGGAACAGGAGGAGGCCCCATTCAGCCCCTTCTCCAGCCTGTTACACAGGAACAGGAGGTGCCCATTCAGCCCCTTCTCCAGCCTGTTGCACAGGAGCAGGAGGAGGGCATCCAGCCCCTTCTCCAGCCTGTTACAGAGGAACAGGAGGAGGCCCAATTCAGCCCCTTCTCCAGCCTGTTACACAGGAACAGGAGGAAAACCCATTCAGTCCCTTCTCCAGCCTGATACACAGGAACAGGAGGAGGCCATTTAGCCCCTTCTCCAGCCTGTTACACAGGAACAGGAGGAGGTCCCATTCAGCCCCTTCTCCAGCCTGTTACACAGGAACAGGAGGAGGCCATTCAGCCTCTTCTCCAGCTTGTTACACAGGAACAGGAGGAGGCCATTCAGCCCCTTCTCCAGCCTGTTACACAGGAACAGGAGGATGCCCCATTCAGCCCCATCTCCAGCCTGTTACACAGGGAACAGGAGGAGGCCCCATTCAGCCCCTTCTCCAGTCTGTTACACAGGAACAGGAGGAGGCCCCATTCAGCCCCTTCTCCAGCCTGTTACACAGCAACAGGAGGAGGACATTCAGCCCCTTCTCCAGCCTGTTACACAGGAACAGGAGGAGGCCCCATTCAGCCCCTTCTCCAGCCTGTTATACAGGAAGAGGAGGAGGCCCCATTCAGCGCCTTCTCCAGCCTGTTACACAGGAACAGGAGGAGGCCCGATTCAGCCCCATCTCCAGCCTGTTACACAGGAACAGGAGGAGGCCGCATTCAGCCCCTTCTCCAGCCTGTTACACAGGAACAGGAGGAGGCCCCATTCAGCCCCTTCTCCAGCCTGTTACACAGGAACAGGAGGAGGCCCCATTCAGATCCTTCTCCAGCCTGTTACACAGGAACATGAGGAGGCCCCATTCAGCCCCTTCTCCAGCCTGTTACACAGGAACAGGAGGAGGCCCCATTCAGCCCCTTCTCCAGCCTGTTACACAGGAACAGGAGGTGGCCCCATTCAGCCCCTTCTCCTTCTCCAGCCTGTTACACAGGAACAGGAGGGGGCCATTCAGCCCCTTCTCCAGCATGTTACACAGGAACAGGAGGAGGCCATTCAGCCCGTTCTCCAGCATGTTACACAGGAACAGGAGGAGGCCCCATTCAGCCCCTTCTCCAACCTGCTACACAGGAACAGGAGGAGGTCCCATTAAGCCCCTTCTCCAGACTGTTACACAGGAACAGGAGTAGGCCCCATTAAGCCCCTTCTCCAGACTGTTACACAGGAACAGGAGGAGGCCCCATTCAGCCCCTTCTCCAGACTGTTACACAGGAACAGGAGGAGGCCCCATTCAGCCCCTTCTCCAGCCTGTTACACAGGAACACGAGGAGGCCATTCAGCCCCTTCTCCAGCCTGTTTCACAGTACCAGGAGGAGGCCCCATTCAGCCCCATCTCCAGCCTGTTACACAGGAACAGGAGGAGGCCCCATTCAGCCCCTTCTCCAGCCTGTTACACAGGAAAAGGAGGAGGCCCCATTCAGCCCCTTCTCCAGCCTGATACACAGGAACAGGAGGAGGCAATTCAGCCTCGTCTCCAGCCTGTTACACAGGAACAGGAGGCGGCCCCATTCAGCCCCTTCTCCAGCCTGTTACACACGAACAGGAGGAGGCCCCATTCAGCCCCTTCTCCAGCCTGATACACAGGAACAGGAGGAGGCCATTCAGCCCCTTCTCCAGCCTGATACACAGGAACAGGAGGAGGCCCCATTCAGCCCCATCTCCAGCCTGGTACACAGGAACAGGAGGAGGCCCCATTCAGCCCCATCTCCAGCCTGTTACACAGGAACAGGAGGAGGCCCCATTCAGCCCCTTCTCCAGCCTGTTACACAGGAAAAGGAGGAGGCCCCATTCAGCCCCTTCTCCAGCCTGATACACAGGAACAGGAGGAGGCAATTCAGCCTCGTCTCCAGCCTGTTACACAGGAACAGGAGGAGGCCCCATTCAGCCCTTTCTGCAGCCTGTTACACAGGAACAGGAGGAGGCCCCATTCAGGCCCATCTCCAGCCTGTTACACAGGAACAGGAGGAGGCCCCATTCAGCCCCTTCCCCAGCCTGTTACACAGGAACAGGAGGACGCCCCATTCAGCCCCTTCTCCAGCCTGATACACAGGAACAGGAGGAGGCAATTCAGCCTCGTCTCCAGCCTGTTACACAGGAACAGGAGGCGGCCCCATTCAGCCCCTTCTCCAGCCTGTTACACACGAACAGGAGGAGGCCCCATTCAGCCCCTTCTCCAGCCTGATACACAGGAACAGGAGGAGGCCATTCAGCCCCTTCTCCAGCCTGATACACAGGAACAGGAGGAGGCCCCATTCAGCCCCATCTCCAGCCTGTTACACAGGAACAGGAGGAGGCCCCATTCAGCCCCATCTCCAGCCTGTTACACAGGAACAGGAGGAGGCCCCATTCAGCCCCTTCTCCAGCCTATTACACAGGAAAAGGAGGAGGCCCCATTCAGCCCCTTCTCCAGCCTGATACACAGGAACAGGAGGAGGCAATTCAGCCTCGTCTCCAGCCTGTTACACAGGAACAGGAGGAGGCCCCATTCAGCCCTTTCTGCAGCCTGTTACACAGGAACAGGAGGAGGCCCCATTCAGCCCCTTCTCCAGCCTGTTACACAGGAACAGGAGGAGGCCCCATTCAGCCCCTTCTCCAGCCTGTTACACAGGAACAGGAGGAGGCTCCATTCAGCCCCATCTCCAGCCTGTTACACAGGAACAGGAGGAGGCCCCATTCAGCCCCTTCTCCAGCCTGTTCCACAGGAACAGGAGGAGGCCCCATTCCGCCCCTTCTCCAGCCTGTTACACAGGAACAGGAGGAGGCCATTCAGCCCCTTCTCCAGCCTGTTACACAGGAACAGGAGGAGGCCATTCTACCCCTTCTCCAGCCTGTTACACAGGAACAGGTGGAGGCCCCATTCAGCCCCTTCTCCAGCCTGTTACACAGGAACAGGAGGAGGCCCCATTCAGCCCCTTCTCCAGCCTGTTACACAGGTACAGGAGGAGACCCCATTCAGTCCCTTATCCAGCCTGATACACAGGAACAGGAGGAGGCCCCATTCAGCCCCTTCTCCAGCCTGTTACACGGGAACAGGAGGAGGCCCCATTCAGCCCCTTCTCCAGCCTGTTACACAGGAACAGGAGGAGGCCATTCAGCCTCTTCTCCAGCTTGCTACACAGGAACAGGAGGAGGTCCCATTCAGCCCCTTCTCCAGCCTGTTACACAGGAACAGGAGGAGGCCATTCAGCCCCTTCTCCAGCCTGTTACACAGGAACAGGAGGAGGTCCCATTCAGCCCCTTCCCCAGCCTGTTACACAGGAACAGGAGGAGGCCCCATTCAGCCCCTTCTCCAGCCTGTTACACAGGAACAGGAGGAGGCCCCATTCAGCCCCTTCTCCAGCCTGTTACACAGGAACAGGAGGAGGCCATTCAGCACCTTCTCCAGCCTGTTACACAGGAACAGGAGGAGGCCGCATTCAGCCCCTTCTCCAGCCTGTTACACAGGAACATGAGGAGGCCCCATTCAGCCCCTTCTCCAGCCTGTTACACAGGAACAGGAGGAGGCCCCATTCAGCCCCTTCTCCAGCCTGTTACACAGGAACAGGAGAAGGCCATTCAGCACCTTCTCCAGCCTGTTACACAGGAACAGGAGGAGGCCCCATTCAGCCCCTTCTCCAGCCTGTTACGCAGGAACAGGCGGAGGCCCCATTCAGCCCCGTCTCCAGCCTGTTACACAGGAACAGGAGGAGGCCATTCAGCCCCTTCTCCAGCCTGTTACACAGGAACAGGAGGAGGCCCCATTCAGCCCCTTCTCCAGCCTGTTACACAGGAACAGGAGGTGCCCATTCAGCCCCTTCTCCAGCCTGTTGCACAGGAGCAGGAGGAGGGCATCCAGCCCCTTCTCCAGCCTGTTACAGAGGAACAGGAGGAGGCCCAATTCAGCCCCTTCTCCAGCCTGTTACACAGGAACAGGAGGAAAACCCATTCAGTCCCTTCTCCAGCCTGATACACAGGAACAGGAGGAGGCCATTTAGCCCCTTCTCCAGCCTGTTACACAGGAACAGGAGGAGGTCCCATTCAGCCCCTTCTCCAGCCTGTTACACAGGAACAGGAGGAGGCCATTCAGCCTCTTCTCCAGCTTGTTACACAGGAACAGGAGGAGGCCATTCAGCCCCTTCTCCAGCCTGTTACACAGGAACAGGAGGATGCCCCATTCAGCCCCATCTCCAGCCTGTTACACAGGGAACAGGAGGAGGCCCCATTCAGCCCCTTCTCCAGTCTGTTACACAGGAACAGGAGGAGGCCCCATTCAGCCCCTTCTCCAGCCTGTTACACAGCAACAGGAGGAGGACATTCAGCCCCTTCTCCAGCCTGTTACACAGGAACAGGAGGAGGCCCCATTCAGCCCCTTCTCCAGCCTGTTATACAGGAAGAGGAGGAGGCCCCATTCAGCGCCTTCTCCAGCCTGTTACACAGGAACAGGAGGAGGCCCGATTCAGCCCCATCTCCAGCCTGTTACACAGGAACAGGAGGAGGCCGCATTCAGCCCCTTCTCCAGCCTGTTACACAGAAACAGGAGGAGGCCCCATTCAGCCCCTTCTCCAGCCTGTTACACAGGAACAGGAGGAGGCCCCATTCAGATCCTTCTCCAGCCTGTTACACAGGAACATGAGGAGGCCCCATTCAGCCCCTTCTCCAGCCTGTTACACAGGAACAGGAGGAGGCCCCATTCAGCCCCTTCTCCAGCCTGTTACACAGGAACAGGAGGTGGCCCCATTCAGCCCCTTCTCCTTCTCCAGCCTGTTACACAGGAACAGGAGGGGGCCATTTAGCCCCTTCTCCAGCATGTTACACAGGAACAGGAGGAGGCCATTCAGCCCGTTCTCCAGCATGTTACACAGGAACAGGAGGAGGCCCCATTCAGCCCCTTCTCCAACCTGCTACACAGGAACAGGAGGAGGTCCCATTAAGCCCCTTCTCCAGACTGTTACACAGGAACAGGAGTAGGCCCCATTCAGCCCCTTCTCCAGACTGTTACACAGGAACAGGAGGAGGCCCCATTCAGCCCCTTCTCCAGACTGTTACACAGGAACAGGAGGAGGCCCCATTCAGCCCCTTCTCCAGCCTGTTACACAGGAACACGAGGAGGCCATTCAGCCCCTTCTCCAGCCTGTTTCACAGTACCAGGAGGAGGCCCCATTCAGCCCCATCTCCAGCCTGTTACACAGGAACAGGAGGAGGCCCCATTCAGCCCCTTCTCCAGCCTGTTACACAGGAAAAGGAGGAGGCCCCATTCAGCCCCTTCTCCAGCCTGATACACAGGAACAGGAGGAGGCAATTCAGCCTCGTCTCCAGCCTGTTACACAGGAACAGGAGGCGGCCCCATTCAGCCCCTTCTCCAGCCTGTTACACACGAACAGGAGGAGGCCCCATTCAGCCCCTTCTCCAGCCTGATACACAGGAACAGGAGGAGGCCATTCAGCCCCTTCTCCAGCCTGATACACAGGAACAGGAGGAGGCCCCATTCAGCCCCATCTCCAGCCTGTTACACAGGAACAGGAGGAGGCCCCATTCAGCCCCATCTCCAGCCTGTTACACAGGAACAGGAGGAGGCCCCATTCAGCCCCTTCTCCAGCCTGTTACACAGGAAAAGGAGGAGGCCCCATTCAGCCCCTTCTCCAGCCTGATACACAGGAACAGGAGGAGGCAATTCAGCCTCGTCTCCAGCCTGTTACACAGGAACAGGAGGAGGCCCCATTCAGCCCTTTCTGCAGCCTGTTACACAGGAACAGGAGGAGGCCCCATTCAGCCCCATCTCCAGCCTGTTACACAGGAACAGGAGGAGGCCCCATTCAGCCCCTTCTCCAGCCTGTTACACAGGAAAAGGAGGAGGCCCCATTCAGCCCCTTCTCCAGCCTGTTACACAGGGAACAGGAGGACGCCCCATTCAGCCCCTTCTCCAGCCTGATACACAGGAACAGGAGGAGGCCCCATTCAGCCCCTTCCCCAGCCTGTTACACAGGAACAGGAGGACGCCCCATTCAGCCCCTTCTCCAGCCTGATACACAGGAACAGGAGGAGGCAATTCAGCCTCGTCTCCAGCCTGTTACACAGGAACAGGAGGCGGCCCCATTCAGCCCCTTCTCCAGCCTGTTACACACGAACAGGAGGAGGCCCCATTCAGCCCCTTCTCCAGCCTGATACACAGGAACAGGAGGAGGCCATTCAGCCCCTTCTCCAGCCTGATACACAGGAACAGGAGGAGGCCCCATTCAGCCCCATCTCCAGCCTGTTACACAGGAACAGGAGGAGGCCCCATTCAGCCCCATCTCCAGCCTGTTACACAGGAACAGGAGGAGGCCCCATTCAGCCCCTTCTCCAGCCTGTTACACAGGAAAAGGAGGAGGCCCCATTCAGCCCCTTCTCCAGCCTGATACACAGGAACAGGAGGAGGCAATTCAGCCTCGTCTCCAGCCTGTTACACAGGAACAGGAGGAGGCCCCATTCAGCCCTTTCTGCAGCCTGTTACACAGGAACAGGAGGAGGCCCCATTCAGCCCCTTCTCCAGCCTGTTACACAGGAACAGGAGGAGGCCCCATTCAGCCCCTTCTCCAGCCTGTTACACAGGAACAGGAGGAGGCTCCATTCAGCCCCATCTCCAGCCTGTTACACAGGAACAGGAGGAGGCCCCATTCAGCCCCTTCTCCAGCCTGTTACACAGGAAAAGGAGGAGGCCCCATTCAGCCCCTTCTCCAGCCTGTTACACAGGAACAGGAGGACGCCCCATTCAGCCCCTTCTCCAGCCTGATACACAGGAACAGGAGGAGGCCCCATTCAGCCCCTTCCCCAGCCTGTTACACAGGAACAGGAGGACACCCCATTCAGCCCCTTCTCCAGCCTGATACACAGGAACAGGAGGAGGCAATTCAGCCTCGTCTCCAGCCTGTTACACAGGAACAGGAGGCGGCCCCATTCAGCCCCTTCTCCAGCCTGTTACACACGAACAGGAGGAGGCCCCATTCAGCCCCTTCTCCAGCCTGATACACAGGAACAGGAGGAGGCCATTCAGCCCCTTCTCCAGCCTGATACACAGGAACAGGAGGAGGCCCCATTCAGCCCCATCTCCAGCCTGTTACACAGGAACAGGAGGAGGCCCCATTCAGCCCCATCTCCAGCCTGTTACACAGGAACAGGAGGAGGCCCCATTCAGCCCCTTCTCCAGCCTGTTACACAGGAAAAGGAGGAGGCCCCATTCAGCCACTTCTCCAGCCTGATACACAGGAACAGGAGGAGGCAATTCAGCCTCGTCTCCAGCCTGTTACACAGGAACAGGAGGAGGCCCCATTCAGCCCTTTCTGCAGCCTGTTACACAGGAACAGGAGGAGGCCCCATTCAGCCCCTTCTCCAGCCTGTTACACAGGAACAGGAGGAGGCCCCATTCAGCCCCTTCTCCAGCCTGTTACACAGGAACAGGAGGAGGCTCCATTCAGCCCCATCTCCAGCCTGTTACACAGGAACAGGAGGAGGCCCCATTCAGCCCCTTCTCCAGCCTGTTACACAGGAAAAGGAGGAGGCCCCATTCAGCCCCTTCTCCAGCCTGTTACACAGGGAACAGGAGGACGCCCCATTCAGCCCCTTCTCCAGCCTGATACACAGGAACAGGAGGAGGCCCCATTCAGCCCCTTCCCCAGCCTGTTACACAGGAACAGGAGGACGCCCCATTCAGCCCCTTCTCCAGCCTGTTACACAGGAACAGTAGGAGGCCCCATTCAGCCCCTTCTCCAGCCTGTTACACAGGAACAGTAGGAGGCCCCATTCAGCCCCTTCTACAGCCTGTTACACAGGGAACAGGAGGAGGCCACATTCAGCCCCTTCTCCAGCCTGTTGCACAGGAAAAGGAGGAGGCCATTCAGCCCCTTCTCCAGCCTGTTATACAGGGAACAGGATGAGGCCATTCAGCCCCTTCTCCAGCCTGTTACACAGGAACAGGAGGAGGCCCCATTCAGCCCCTTCTCCAGCCGGTTACACAGGAACAGGAGGAGGCCCCATTCAGCCCCTTCTCCAGCCTGTTACACAGGAACAGGAGGAGGCCCCATTCAGCCCCTTCTCCAGCCTGTTACACAGGAACAGGAGGAGGCCATTCATGCCCTTCTCCAGCCTGTTATACAGGGAACAGGAGGAGGCCATTCAGCCCCTTCTCCAGCCTGTTACACAGGAACAGGAGGAGGCCATTCAGCCCCTTATCCAGCCTGTTAGAAAGGAACAGGAGGAGGACATTCAGCCCATTCTCCAGCCTGTTACACAGGAACAGGAGGAGGTCCCATTCAGCCCCTTCTCCAGCCTGTTACGCAGGAACAGGAGGAGGCCCCATTCAGCCCTTTCTCCAGTCAGTTACACTGGGAACAGGAGGAGGCCATTCAGCCCCTTCTCCAGCCTGTTAAACAGGGAACAGGAGGAGGCCCCATTCAGCCCCTTCTCTGCCGGTTACACAGGAACAGGTGGAGGCCATTCAGCCCCTTCTCCAGCCTGTTACACAGGAAAAGGAGGAGGCCCCATTCAGTCCCTTCTCCAGCCTGTTACACAGGAACAGGAGGAAGCCCCATTCAGCCCCTTCTCCAGCCGGTTACACAGGAACAGGAGGAGGCCATTCAGCCCATTCTCCAGCCTGTTACACAGGAACAGGAGGAGGCCATTCAGCCCCTTCTCCAGCCTGTTACACAGGAACAGGAGGACGCCCCATTCAGCCACTTCTCCAGCCTGTTACACAGGAACAGGAGGAGGCCCCATTCAGCCACTTCTCCAGCCTGTTACACAGGAACAGGAGGAGGCCCCATTCAGCCCCTTCTCCAGCCTGTTACACAGGAACAGGAGGAGGCCCCATTCAGCCCCTTCTCCAGCCTGTTACACAGGAACAGGAGGAGGCCATTCAGCCCCTTCTCCAGCCTGTTACACAGGAACAGGAGGAGGCCCCATTCAGCCCCTTCTCCAGCCTGTTACACAGGAACAGGAGGAGGCCCCATTCAGCCCCTTCTCCAGCCTGTTACACAGGAACAGGAGGAGGCCATTCAGCCCCTTCTCCAGTCTGTTACACAGAGAACAGGAGGAGGCCATTCAGCCCCTTCTCCAGCCTGTTACACAGGAACAGGAGGAGGCCCCATTCAGCCCCTTCTCCAGCCTGTAACACAGGAACAGGAGGAGGCCCCATTCAGCCCATTCTCCAGACTGTTACACAGGAACAGGAGGAGGCCATTCAGCCCCTTCTCCAGCCTGTTACACAGGAACAGGAGGAGGCCCCATTCAGCCCCTTCTCCAGCATGTTACACAGGAACAGGAGGAGGCCATTCAGCCCCTTCTCCAGCCTATTACACAGGAACAGGAGGAGGCCATTCAGCCCCTTCTCCAGCCTGTTACACAGGAACAGGAGGAGGCCATTCAGCCCCTTCTCCAGCCTGTTACACAGGAACATGAGGAGGCCCCATTCAGCCCCTTCTCCAGTCTGTTACATAGGAACAGGAGGAGGCCATTCAGCCCCTGCTCCAGACTGTTACACAGGAACTGGAGGAGGCCATTCAGCCCCTTCTCCAGCCTGTGACACAGGAACAGGAGGAGGCCATTCAGCCCCTTCTCCAGCCTGTTACGCAGGAACAGGAGGAGGCCATTCAGCCCCTTCTCCAGACTGTTACACAGGAACAGGAGGAGGCCGCATTCAGCCCCTTCTCCAGCCTGTTACACAGGGAACAGGAGGAGGCCCCATTCAGCCCCTTCTCCAGCCTGTTACACAGGAACAGGAGGAGGCCCCATTCAGCCCCTTCTCCAGCCTGTTACACAGGGAACAGGAGGAGGCCCCATTCAGCCCATTCTCCAGTCTGTTACACAGGAACAGGAGGAGGGCATTCAGCCCCATCTCCAGTCTGTTACACAGGAACAGGAGGAGGCCCCATTCAGCTCCTTCTCCAGTCTGTTACACAGGAACAGGAGGAGGCCCCATTCAGCCCCTTCTCCAGCCGGTTACACAGGAACAGGAGGAGGCCATTCAGCCCCTTCTACAGCCTGTTACACAGGAACAGGAGGAGGCCCCATTCAGCCACTTCTCCAGCCTGTTACACAGGAACAGGAGGAGGCCCCATTCAGTCCCTTCTCCAGCCTGTTACACAGGAACAGGAGGAGGCGCCATTCAGCCCATTCTCCGGCCTGTTACACAGGAACAGGAGGAGGCCATTCAGCCCCTTCTCCAGCCTGTTACATAGGAACAGGAGGAGGCCATTCAGCCCCTTCTTCAGCCTGTTACACAGGAACAGGACAAGGCCACATTCAGCCCCTTCTCCAGCCTATTACACAGGAACAGGAGGAGGCCCCATTCAGCGCCTTCTCCAGCCGGTTACACAGGAACAGGAAGAGGCCATCAGCCCCTTCTCCAGCCTGTTACACAGGAACAGTAGGAGGCCCCATTCAGCCCCTTCTCCAGCCTGTTACACAGGAACAGGAGGAGGCCCCATTCAGCCCCTTCTCCAGCCTGTTACACAGGGAACAGGAGGAGGCCATTCAGCCCCTTCTCCAGTCTGTTATACAGGAACAGGAGCAGGCCATTCAGCCCCTTCTCCAGTCCGTTATACAGGAACAGGAGGAGGCCATTCACCCCTTCTCCAGTCTGATATACAGGAACAGGAGCAGGCTATTCAGCCCCTTCTCCAGCCTGTTACACAGGAACAGGAGGAGGCCCCATTCAGCCCCTTCTCCAGCCTGTTACACAGGAACAGGAGGAGGCCATTCAGCCCCTTCTCCAGCCTGTTACATAGGAACAGTAGGAGGCCCCATTCAGCCCCTTCCACAGCCTGTTACACAGGGAACAGGAGGAGGCCACATTCAGCCCCTTCTCCAGCCTGTTACACAGGAACAGGAGGAGGCCCCATTCAGCGCCTTCTCCAGCCGGTTGCACAGGAACAGGAAGAGGCCATCATCCCCTTCTCCAGCCTGTTACACAGGAACAGTAGGAGGCCCCATTCAGCCCCTTCTCCAGCCTGATACACAGGAACAGGAGGAGGCCATTCAGCCCCTTCTCCAGCCTGATACACAGGAACAGGAGGAGGCCCCATTCAGCCCCATCTCCAGCCTGTTACACAGGAACAGGAGGAGGCCCCATTCAGCCCCATCTCCAGCCTGTTACACAGGAACAGGAGGAGGCCCCATTCAGCCCCTTCTCCAGCCTGTTACACAGGAAAAGGAGGAGGCCCCATTCAGCCACTTCTCCAGCCTGATACACAGGAACAGGAGGAGGCAATTCAGCCTCGTCTCCAGCCTGTTACACAGGAACAGGAGGAGGCCCCATTCAGCCCTTTCTGCAGCCTGTTACACAGGAACAGGAGGAGGCCCCATTCAGCCCCTTCTCCAGCCTGTTACACAGGAACAGGAGGAGGCCCCATTCAGCCCCTTCTCCAGCCTGTTACACAGGAACAGGAGGAGGCTCCATTCAGCCCCATCTCCAGCCTGTTACACAGGAACAGGAGGAGGCCCCATTCAGCCCCTTCTCCAGCCTGTTACACAGGAAAAGGAGGAGGCCCCATTCAGCCCCTTCTCCAGCCTGTTACACAGGGAACAGGAGGACGCCCCATTCAGCCCCTTCTCCAGCCTGATACACAGGAACAGGAGGAGGCCCCATTCAGCCCCTTCCCCAGCCTGTTACACAGGAACAGGAGGACGCCCCATTCAGCCCCTTCTCCAGCCTGTTACACAGGAACAGTAGGAGGCCCCATTCAGCCCCTTCTCCAGCCTGTTACACAGGAACAGTAGGAGGCCCCATTCAGCCCCTTCTACAGCCTGTTACACAGGGAACAGGAGGAGGCCACATTCAGCCCCTTCTCCAGCCTGTTGCACAGGAAAAGGAGGAGGCCATTCAGCCCCTTCTCCAGCCTGTTATACAGGGAACAGGATGAGGCCATTCAGCCCCTTCTCCAGCCTGTTACACAGGAACAGGAGGAGGCCCCATTCAGCCCCTTCTCCAGCCGGTTACACAGGAACAGGAGGAGGCCCCATTCAGCCCCTTCTCCAGCCTGTTACACAGGAACAGGAGGAGGCCCCATTCAGCCCCTTCTCCAGCCTGTTACACAGGAACAGGAGGAGGCCATTCATGCCCTTCTCCAGCCTGTTATACAGGGAACAGGAGGAGGCCATTCAGCCCCTTCTCCAGCCTGTTACACAGGAACAGGAGGAGGCCATTCAGCCCCTTATCCAGCCTGTTAGAAAGGAACAGGAGGAGGACATTCAGCCCATTCTCCAGCCTGTTACACAGGAACAGGAGGAGGTCCCATTCAGCCCCTTCTCCAGCCTGTTACGCAGGAACAGGAGGAGGCCCCATTCAGCCCTTTCTCCAGTCAGTTACACTGGGAACAGGAGGAGGCCATTCAGCCCCTTCTCCAGCCTGTTAAACAGGGAACAGGAGGAGGCCCCATTCAGCCCCTTCTCTGCCGGTTACACAGGAACAGGTGGAGGCCATTCAGCCCCTTCTCCAGCCTGTTACACAGGAAAAGGAGGAGGCCCCATTCAGTCCCTTCTCCAGCCTGTTACACAGGAACAGGAGGAAGCCCCATTCAGCCCCTTCTCCAGCCGGTTACACAGGAACAGGAGGAGGCCATTCAGCCCATTCTCCAGCCTGTTACACAGGAACAGGAGGAGGCCATTCAGCCCCTTCTCCAGCCTGTTACACAGGAACAGGAGGACGCCCCATTCAGCCACTTCTCCAGCCTGTTACACAGGAACAGGAGGAGGCCCCATTCAGCCACTTCTCCAGCCTGTTACACAGGAACAGGAGGAGGCCCCATTCAGCCCCTTCTCCAGCCTGTTACACAGGAACAGGAGGAGGCCCCATTCAGCCCCTTCTCCAGCCTGTTACACAGGAACAGGAGGAGGCCATTCAGCCCCTTCTCCAGCCTGTTACACAGGAACAGGAGGAGGCCCCATTCAGCCCCTTCTCCAGCCTGTTACACAGGAACAGGAGGAGGCCCCATTCAGCCCCTTCTCCAGCCTGTTACACAGGAACAGGAGGAGGCCATTCAGCCCCTTCTCCAGTCTGTTACACAGAGAACAGGAGGAGGCCATTCAGCCCCTTCTCCAGCCTGTTACACAGGAACAGGAGGAGGCCCCATTCAGCCCCTTCTCCAGCCTGTAACACAGGAACAGGAGGAGGCCCCATTCAGCCCATTCTCCAGACTGTTACACAGGAACAGGAGGAGGCCATTCAGCCCCTTCTCCAGCCTGTTACACAGGAACAGGAGGAGGCCCCATTCAGCCCCTTCTCCAGCATGTTACACAGGAACAGGAGGAGGCCATTCAGCCCCTTCTCCAGCCTATTACACAGGAACAGGAGGAGGCCATTCAGCCCCTTCTCCAGCCTGTTACACAGGAACAGGAGGAGGCCATTCAGCCCCTTCTCCAGCCTGTTACACAGGAACATGAGGAGGCCCCATTCAGCCCCTTCTCCAGTCTGTTACATAGGAACAGGAGGAGGCCATTCAGCCCCTGCTCCAGACTGTTACACAGGAACTGGAGGAGGCCATTCAGCCCCTTCTCCAGCCTGTGACACAGGAACAGGAGGAGGCCATTCAGCCCCTTCTCCAGCCTGTTACGCAGGAACAGGAGGAGGCCATTCAGCCCCTTCTCCAGACTGTTACACAGGAACAGGAGGAGGCCGCATTCAGCCCCTTCTCCAGCCTGTTACACAGGGAACAGGAGGAGGCCCCATTCAGCCCCTTCTCCAGCCTGTTACACAGGAACAGGAGGAGGCCCCATTCAGCCCCTTCTCCAGCCTGTTACACAGGGAACAGGAGGAGGCCCCATTCAGCCCATTCTCCAGTCTGTTACACAGGAACAGGAGGAGGGCATTCAGCCCCATCTCCAGTCTGTTACACAGGAACAGGAGGAGGCCCCATTCAGCTCCTTCTCCAGTCTGTTACACAGGAACAGGAGGAGGCCCCATTCAGCCCCTTCTCCAGCCGGTTACACAGGAACAGGAGGAGGCCATTCAGCCCCTTCTACAGCCTGTTACACAGGAACAGGAGGAGGCCCCATTCAGCCACTTCTCCAGCCTGTTACACAGGAACAGGAGGAGGCCCCATTCAGTCCCTTCTCCAGCCTGTTACACAGGAACAGGAGGAGGCGCCATTCAGCCCATTCTCCGGCCTGTTACACAGGAACAGGAGGAGGCCATTCAGCCCCTTCTCCAGCCTGTTACATAGGAACAGGAGGAGGCCATTCAGCCCCTTCTTCAGCCTGTTACACAGGAACAGGACAAGGCCACATTCAGCCCCTTCTCCAGCCTATTACACAGGAACAGGAGGAGGCCCCATTCAGCGCCTTCTCCAGCCGGTTACACAGGAACAGGAAGAGGCCATCAGCCCCTTCTCCAGCCTGTTACACAGGAACAGTAGGAGGCCCCATTCAGCCCCTTCTCCAGCCTGTTACACAGGAACAGGAGGAGGCCCCATTCAGCCCCTTCTCCAGCCTGTTACACAGGGAACAGGAGGAGGCCATTCAGCCCCTTCTCCAGTCTGTTATACAGGAACAGGAGCAGGCCATTCAGCCCCTTCTCCAGTCCGTTATACAGGAACAGGAGGAGGCCATTCACCCCTTCTCCAGTCTGATATACAGGAACAGGAGCAGGCTATTCAGCCCCTTCTCCAGCCTGTTACACAGGAACAGGAGGAGGCCCCATTCAGCCCCTTCTCCAGCCTGTTACACAGGAACAGGAGGAGGCCATTCAGCCCCTTCTCCAGCCTGTTACATAGGAACAGTAGGAGGCCCCATTCAGCCCCTTCCACAGCCTGTTACACAGGGAACAGGAGGAGGCCACATTCAGCCCCTTCTCCAGCCTGTTACACAGGAACAGGAGGAGGCCCCATTCAGCGCCTTCTCCAGCCGGTTGCACAGGAACAGGAAGAGGCCATCATCCCCTTCTCCAGCCTGTTACACAGGAACAGTAGGAGGCCCCATTCAGCCCCTTCTCCAGCCTGTTACACAGGAACAGTAGGAGGCCCCATTCAGCCCCTTCTACAGCCTGTTACACAGGGAACAGGAGGAGGCCACATTCAGCCCCTTCTCCAGCCTGTTGCACAGGAAAAGGAGGAGGCCATTCAGCCCCTTCTCCAGCCTGTTATACAGGGAACAGGATGAGGCCATTCAGCCCCTTCTCCAGCCTGTTACACAGGAACAGGAGGAGGCCCCATTCAGCCCCTTCTCCAGCCGGTTACACAGGAACAGGAGGAGGCCCCATTCAGCCCCTTCTCCAGCCTGTTACACAGGAACAGGAGGAGGCCCCATTCAGCCCCTTCTCCAGCCTGTTACACAGGAACAGGAGGAGGCCATTCATGCCCTTCTCCAGCCTGTTATACAGGGAACAGGAGGAGGCCATTCAGCCCCTTCTCCAGCCTGTTACACAGGAACAGGAGGAGGCCATTCAGCCCCTTCCCCAGCCTGTTAGAAAGGAACAGGAGGAGGACATTCAGCCCATTCTCCTGCCTGTTACACAGGAACAGGAGGAGGTCCCATTCAGCCCCTTCTCCAGCCTGTTACGCAGGAACAGGAGGAGGCCCCATTCAGCCCTTTCTCCAGTCAGTTACACTGGGAACAGGAGGAGGCCATTCAGCCCCTTCTCCAGCCTGTTAAACAGGGAACAGGAGGAGGCCCCATTCAGCCCCTTCTCTGCCGGTTACACAGGAACAGGTGGAGGCCATTCAGCCCCTTCTCCAGCCTGTTACACAGGAAAAGGAGGAGGCCATTCAGTCCCTTCTCCAGCCTGTTACACAGGAACAGGAGGAAGCCCCATTCAGCCCCTTCTCCAGCCGGTTACACAGGGACAGGAGGAGGCCATTCAGCCCATTCTCCAGCCGGTTACACAGGAAAAGGAGGAGGCCATTCAGCCCCTTCTCCAGCCTGTTACACAGGAACAGGAGGAGGCCATTCAGCCCCTTCTCCAGCCTGTTACACAGGAAGAGGAGGAGGCCATTCAGCCCCTTCTCCAGCCTGTTACACAGGAACAGGAGGACGCCCCATTCAGCCACTTCTCCAGCCTGTTACACAGGAACAGGAGGAGGCCCCATTCAGCCCCTTCTCCAGCCTGTTACACAGGAACAGGAGGAGGCCATTCAGCCCCTTCTCCAGCCTGTTACACAGGAACAGGAGGAGGCCCCATTCAGCCCCTTCTCCAGCCTGTAACACAGGAACAGGAGGAGGCCCCATTCAGCCCATTCTCCAGACTGTTACACAGGAACAGGAGGAGGCCATTCAGCCCCTTCTCCAGCCTGTTACACAGGAACAGGAGGAGGCCCCATTCAGCCCCTTCTCCAGCATGTTACACAGGAACAGGAGGAGGCCATTCAGCCCCTTCTCCAGCCTATTACACAGGAACAGGAGGAGGCCATTCAGCCCCTTCTCCAGCCTGTTACACAGGAACAGGAGGAGGCCATTCAGCCCCTTCTCCAGCCTGTTACACAGGAACATGAGGAGGCCCCATTCAGCCCCTTCTCCAGTCTGTTACATAGGAACAGGAGGAGGCCATTCAGCCCCTGCTCCAGACTGTTACACAGGAACTGGAGGAGGCCATTCAGCCCCTTCTCCAGCCTGTGACACAGGAACAGGAGGAGGCCATTCAGCCCCTTCTCCAGCCTGTTACGCAGGAACAGGAGGAGGCCATTCAGCCCCTTCTCCAGACTGTTACACAGGAACAGGAGGAGGCCCCATTCAGCCCCTTCTCCAGCCTGTTACACAGGGAACAGGAGGAGGCCCCATTCAGCCCCTTCTCCAGCCTGTTACACAGGAACAGGAGGAGGCCCCATTCAGCCCCTTCTCCAGCCTGTTACAAGGGAACAGGAGGAGGCCCCATTCAGCCCATTCTCCAGTCTGTTACACAGGAACAGGAGGAGGGCATTCAGCCCCATCTCCAGTCTGTTATACATGAACAGGAGCAGGCGATGCAGCCCCTTCTCCAGTCTGTTACACAGGAACAGGAGGAGGCCCCATTCAGCTCCTTCTCCAGTCTGTTACACAGGAACAGGAGGAGGCCCCATTCAGCCCCTTCTCCCGCCGGTTACACAGGAACAGGAGGAGGCTATTCAGCCCCTTCTACAGCCTGTGACACAGGAACAGGAGGAGGCCCCATTCAGCCACTTCTCCAGCCTGTTACACAGGAACAGGAGGAGGCCCCATTCAGTCCCTTCTCCAGCCTGTTACACAGGAACAGGAGGAGGCCCCATTCAGCCCCTTCTCCAGCCTGTTACACAGGAACAGGAGGAGGCGCCATTCAGCCCCTTCTCCGGCCTGTTACACAGGAACAGGAGGAGGCCATTCAGCCCCTTCTCCAGCCTGTTACATTGGAACAGGAGGAGGCCCCATTCAGCCCCTTCTCCAGCCTGTTACACAGGAACAGGAGGAGGCCATTCCGCCCCTTGTCTAGCCTGTTAGAAAGGAACAGGGGGAGGCCATTCAGCCCCTTCTCCAGCCTGTTACACAGGAAAAGGAGGAGGACATTCAGCCCCTTCTCCAGCCTGTTACACAGGAACAGGAGGAGGCCCCATTCAGCCCCTTCTCCAGCCTGTTTCACAGGAACAGGAGGAGGCCCCATTCAGCCCCTTCTCCAGCCTGTTACACAGGAACAGGAGGAGGCCATTCAGCCCCATCTCCATCCTGTTACACAGGAACAGGAGGAGGCCATTCAGCCCCTTCTCCAGCCTGTTACACAGGAACAGGAGGAGGCCCCATTCAGCCCCTTCTCCAGTCTGTTACACAGGAACAGGAGGAGGCCATTCAGCCCCTTCTCCAGCCTGTTACAAAGGAACAGGAGGAGGCCCCATTCAGCCCCTTCTCCAGCCTGTTACACAGGGAACAGGAGGAGGCCCCATTCAGCCCCTTCTCCAGCCTATTACACAGGAACAGGAGGAGGCCATTCAGCCCCTTCTCCAGCCTGTTACACTGGAACAGGAGGAGGCCATTCAGCCCCTTCTCCAGCCTGTTACCCAGGAACAGTAGGAGGCCCCATGCAGCCCCTTCTCCAGCCTGTTACACAGGATGAGAAGGAGGCCCCATTCAGCCCCTTCTCCAGCCTGTTACACAGGAACAGGAGGAGGCCATTCAGCCCCTTCTCCAGCCTGTTACACAGGAACAGGAGGAGGCCCCATTCAGCCCCTTCTCCAGCCTGTTACACAGGATCAGGAGGAGGCCCCATTCAGCCTCTTCTCCAGCCTGTTACACAGGAACAGGAGGAGGCCATTCAGCCCCTTCTCCAGCCTGTTACACAGGAACAGGAGGAGGCCCCATTCAGCCCCTTCTCCAGACTGTTACACAGGAACAGGAGGAGGCCCCATTCATCCCCTTCTCCAGCCTGTTACACAGGAACAGGAGGAGGCCATTCAGCCCCTTCTCCAGTCTGTTACACAGGAACAGGAGGAGGCCCCATTCAGCCCCTTCTCCAGTCTGTTACATAGGAACAGGAGGAGGCCATTCAGCCCCTGCTCCAGACTGTTACACAGGAACTGGAGGAGGCCATTCAGCCCCTTCTCCAGCCTGTGACACAGGAACAGGAGGAGGCCATTCAGCCCCATCTCCAGCCTGTTACAGAGGAACAGGAGGAGGCCATTCAGCCCCTTCTCCAGATTGTTACACTGGGAACAGGAGGAGGCCCCATTCAGCCCCTTCTCCAGCCTGTTACACAGGAACAGGAGGAGGCCATTCAGCCCCTTCTCCATCCTGTTACACAGGAACAGGAGGAGGCCATTCAGCCCCTTCTCCAGCCTGTTACACAGGAACAGGAGGAGGCCCCATTCAGCCCCTTCTCCAGTCTGTTACACAGGAACAGGAGGAGGCCATTCAGCCCCTTCTCCAGCCTGTTACAAAGGAACAGGAGGAGGCCCCATTCAGCCCCTTCTCCAGCCTGTTACACAGGGAACAGGAGGAGGCCCCATTCAGCCCCTTCTCCAGCCTATTACACAGGAACAGGAGGAGGCCATTCAGCCCCTTCTCCAGCCTGTTACACTGGAACAGGAGGAGGCCATTCAGCCCCTTCTCCAGCCTGTTACCCAGGAACAGTAGGAGGCCCCATGCAGCCCCTTCTCCAGCCTGTTACACAGGATGAGAAGGAGGCCCCATTCAGCCCCTTCTCCAGCCTGTTACACAGGAACAGTAGGAGGCCATTCAGCCCCTTCTCCAGCCTGTTACACAGGAACAGGAGGAGGTCCCATTCAGCCCCTTCTCCAGACTGTTACACAGGAACAGTAGGAGGCCCCATGCAGCCCCTTCTCCAGCCTGTTACACAGGATCAGGAGGAGGCCCCATTCAGCCTCTTCTCCAGCCTGTTACACAGGAACAGGAGGAGGCCCCATGCAGCCCCTTCTCCAGCCTGTTACACAGGTACAGGAGGAGGCCATTCAGCCCCTTCTCCAGCCTGTTACACAGGAACAGGAGGAGGCCCCATTCAGCCCCTTCTCCAGACTGTTACACAGGAACAGGAGGAGGCCCCATTCATCCCCTTCTCCAGCCTGTTACACAGGAACAGGAGGAGGCCATTCAGCCCCTTCTCCAGTCTGTTACACAGGAACAGGAGGAGGACCCATTCAGCCCCTTCTCCAGTCTGTTACATAGGAACAGGAGGAGGCCATTCAGCCCCTGCTCCAGACTGTTACACAGGAACTGGAGGAGGCCATTCAGCCCCTTCTCCAGCCTGTGACACAGGAAAAGGAGGAGGCCATTCAGCCCCTTCTCCAGCCTGTTACACAGGAACAGGAGGAGGCCATTCAGCCCCTTCTCCAGACTGTTACACAGGAACAGGAGGAGGCCCCATTCAGCCCCTTCTCCATCCTGTTACACAGGGAACAGGAGGAGGCCCCATTCAGCCCCTTCTCCAGCCTGTTACAGAGGAACAGGAGGAGGCCCCATTCAGCCCCTTCTCCAGCCTGTTACACAGGGAACAGGAGGAGGCCCCATTCAGCCCATTCTCCAGTCTGTTACACAGGAACAGGAGGAGGGCATTCAGCCCCATCTCCAGTCTGTTATACATGAACAGGAGCAGGCGATGCAGCCCCTTCTCCAGTCTGTTACACAGGAACAGGAGGAGGCCCCATTCAGCTCCTTCTCCAGTCTGTTACACAGGAACAGGAGGAGGCCCCATTCAGCCCCTTCTCCAGCCGGTTACACAGGAACAGGAGGAGGCCATTCAGCCCCTTCTACAGCCTGTTACACAGGAACAGGAGGAGGCCCCATTCAGCCCCTTCTCCAGCCTGTTACACAGGAACAGGAGGAGGCGCCATTCAGCCCCTTCTCCGGCCTGTTACACAGGAACAGGAGGAGGCCATTCAGCCCCTTCTCCAGCCTGTTACATTGGAACAGGAGGAGGCCCCATTCAGCCCCTTCTCCAGCCTGTTACACAGGAACAGGAGGAGGCCCCATTCAGCCCCTTCTCCAGCCTGTTACACAGGAACAGGAGGAGGCCATTCCGCCCCTTCTCTAGCCTGTTAGAAAGGAACAGGGGGAGGCCATTCAGCCCCTTCTCCAGCCTGTTACACAGGAAAAGGAGGAGGACATTCAGCCCCTTCTCCAGCCTGTTACACAGGAACAGGAGGAGGCCATTCAGCCCCATCTCCAGCCTGTTACAGAGGAACAGGAGGAGGCCATTCAGCCCCTTCTCCAGGTTGTTACACTGGGAACAGGAGGAGGCCCCATTCAGCCCCTTCTCCAGCCTGTTTCACAGGAACAGGAGGAGGCCATTCAGCCCCATCTCCATCCTGTTACACAGGAACAGGAGGAGGCCATTCAGCCCCTTCTCCAGCCTGTTACACAGGAACAGGAGAAGGCCCCATTCAGCCCCTTCTCCAGTCTGTTACACAGGAACAGGAGGAGGCCATTCAGCCCCTTCTCCAGCCTGTTACAAAGGAACAGGAGGAGGCCCCATTCAGCCCCTTCTCCAGCCTGTTACACAGGGAACAGGAGGAGGCCCCATTCAGCCCCTTCTCCAGCCTATTACACAGGAACAGGAGGAGGCCATTCAGCCCCTTCTCCAGCCTGTTACACTGGAACAGGAGGAGGCCATTCAGCCCCTTCTCCAGCCTGTTACCCAGGAACAGTAGGAGGCTCCATGCAGCCCCTTCTCCAGCCTGTTACACAGGATGAGAAGGAGGCCCCATTCAGCCCCTTCTCCAGCCTGTTACACAGGAACAGGAGGAGGCCATTCAGCCCCTTCTCCAGCCTGTTACACAGGAACAGGAGGAGGCCCCATTCAGCCCCTTCTCCAGCCTGTTACACAGGATCAGGAGGAGGCCCCATTCAGCCTCTTCTCCAGCCTGTTACACAGGAACAGGAGGAGGCCATTCAGCCCCTTCTCCAGCCTGTTACACAGGAACAGGAGGAGGCCCCATTCAGCCCCTTCTCCAGACTGTTACACAGGAACAGGAGGAGGCCCCATTCAGCCCCTTCTCCAGTCTGTTACATAGGAACAGGAGGAGGCCATTCAGCCCCTGCTCCAGACTGTTACACAGGAACTGGAGGAGGCCATTCAGCCCCTTCTCCAGCCTGTGACACAGGAACAGGAGGAGGCCATTCAGCCCCATCTCCAGCCTGTTACAGAGGAACAGGAGGAGGCCATTCAGCCCCTTCTCCAGATTGTTACACTGGGAACAGGAGGAGGCCCCATTCAGCCCCTTCTCCAGCCTGTTACACAGGAACAGGAGGAGGCCATTCAGCCCCTTCTCCATCCTGTTACACAGGAACAGGAGGAGGCCATTCAGCCCCTTCTCCAGCCTGTTACACAGGAACAGGAGGAGGCCCCATTCAGCCCCTTCTCCAGTCTGTTACACAGGAACAGGAGGAGGCCCCATTCAGCCCCTTCTCCAGCCTGTTACACAGGGAACAGGAGGAGGCCCCATTCAGCCCCTTCTCAAGCCTATTACACAGGAACAGGAGGAGGCCATTCAGCCCCTTCTCCAGCCTGTTACACTGGAACAGGAGGAGGCCATTCAGCCCCTTCTCCAGCCTGTTACCCAGGAACAGTAGGAGGCCCCATGCAGCCCCTTCTCCAGCCTGTTACACAGGATGAGAAGGAGGCCCCATTCAGCCCCTTCTCCAGCCTGTTACACAGGAACAGTAGGAGGCCATTCAGCCCCTTCTCCAGCCTGTTACACAGGAACAGGAGGAGGCCCCATTCAGCCCCTTCTCCAGACTGTTACACAGGAACAGTAGGAGGCCCCATGCAGCCCCTTCTCCAGCCTGTTACACAGGATCAGGAGGAGGCCCCATTCAGCCTCTTCTCCAGCCTGTTACACAGGAACAGGAGGAGGCCATTCAGCCCCTTCTCCAGCCTGTTACACAGGAACAGGAGGAGGCCCCATTCAGCCCCTTCTCCAGCCTGTTACACAGGAACAGGAGGAGGCCCCATTCAGCCCCTTCTCCAGCCTGTTACACAGGAACAGGAGGAGGCCATTCAGCCCCTTCTCCAGTCTGTTACACAGGAACAGGAGGAGGACCCATTCAGCCCCTTCTCCAGTCTGTTACATAGGAACAGGAGGAGGCCATTCAGCCCCTGCTCCAGACTGTTACACAGGAACTGGAGGAGGCCATTCAGCCCCTTCTCCAGCCTGTGACACAGGAACAGGAGGAGGCCATTCAGCCCCTTCTCCAGCCTGTTACACAGGAACAGGAGGAGGCCATTCAGCCCCTTCTCCAGACTGTTACACAGGAACAGGAGGAGGCCCCATTTAGCCCCTTCTCCATCCTGTTACACAGGGAACAGGAGGAGGCCCCATTCAGCCCCTTCTCCAGCCTGTTACAGAGGAACAGGAGGAGGCCCCATTCAGCCCCTTCTCCAGCCTGTTACACAGGGAACAGGAGGAGGCCCCATTCAGCCCATTCTCCAGTCTGTTACACAGGAACAGGAGGAGGGCATTCAGCCCCATCTCCAGTCTGTTATACAGGAACAGGAGCAGGCGATGCAGCCCCTTCTCCAGTCTGTTACACAGGAACAGGAGGAGGCCCCATTCAGCCCCTTCTCCAGTCTGTTACACAGGAACAGGAGGAGGCCCCATTGAGCCCCTTCTCCAGCCGGTTACACAGGAACAGGAGGAGGCCATTCAGCCCCTTCTACAGCCTGTTACACAGGAACAGGAGGAGGCCCCATTCAGCCCCTTCTCCAGCCTGTTACACAGGAACAGGAGGTGGCCCCATTCAGTCCCTTCTCCAGCCTGTTACACAGGAACAGGAGGAGGCCCCATTCAGCCCCTTCTCCAGCCTGTTACACAGGAACAGGAGGAGGCGCTATTCAACCCCTTCTCCGGCCTGTTACACAGGAACAGGAGTTGGCCATTCAGCCCCTTCTCTAGCCTGTTAGAAAGGAACAGGAAGAGGCCATTCAGCCCCTTCTCCAGCCTCTTACACAGGAACAGGAGGAGGCCATTCAGCGCCTTCTCCAGCCTGTTACACAGGAAGAGGAGGAGGCCATTCAGCCCCTTCTCCAGCCTGTTACATTGGAACAGGAGGAGGCCCCATTCAGCCCCTTCTCCAGCCTGTTACACAGGAACAGGCGGAGGCCATTCAGCCCCTTCTCTAGCCTGTTAGAAAGGAACAGGGGGAGGCCATTCAGCCCCTTCTCCAGCCTGTTACACAGGAACAGGAGGAGGCCATTCAGCCCCATCTCCAGCCTGTTACAGAGGAACAGGAGGAGGCCATTCAGCCCCTTCTCCAGATTGTTACACTGGGAACAGGAGGTGGCCCCATTCAGCCCCTTCTCTAGCCTGTTACACAGGAGCAGGAGGAGGCCATTCAGCCCCTTCTCCATCCTGTTACACAGGAACAGGAGGAGGCCATTCAGCCCCTTCTCCAGCCTGTTACACAGGAACAGGAGGAGGCCCCATTCAGCCCCTTCTCCAGTCTGTTACACAGGAACAGGAGGAGGCCATTCAGCCCCTTCTCCAGCCTGTTACAAAGGAACAGGAGGAGGCCCCATTCAGCCCCTTCTCCAGCCTGTTACAGAGGGAACAGGAGGAGGCCCCATTCAGCCCCTTCTCCAGCCTGTTACACAGGAACAGGAGGAGGCCATTCAGCCCCTTCTCCAGCCTGCTCCACTGGAACAGGAGGAGGCCATTCAGCCCCTTCTCCAGCCTGTTACACAGGAACAGTAGGAGGCCCCATGCAGCCCCTTCTCCAGTCTGTTACACAGGAACAGGAGGAGGCCCCATTCAGCCCCTTCTCCAGCCTGTTACACAGGGAACAGGAGGAGGCCCCATTCAGCCCCTTCTCCAGCCTATTACACAGGAACAGGAGGAGGCCATTCAGCCCCTTCTCCAGCCTGTTACACTGGAACAGGAGGAGGCCATTCAGCCCCTTCTCCAGCCTGTTACCCAGGAACAGTAGGAGGCCCCATGCAGCCCCTTCTCCAGCCTGTTACACAGGATGAGAAGGAGGCCCCATTCAGCCCCTTCTCCAGCCTGTTACACAGGAACAGTAGGAGGCCATTCAGCCCCTTCTCCAGCCTGTTACACAGGAACAGGAGGAGGCCCCATTCAGCCCCTTCTCCAGACTGTTACACAGGAACAGTAGGAGGCCCCATGCAGCCCCTTCTCCAGCCTGTTACACAGGATCAGGAGGAGGCCCCATTCAGCCTCTTCTCCAGCCTGTTACACAGGAACAGGAGGAGGCCATTCAGCCCCTTCTCCAGCCTGTTACACAGGAACAGGAGGAGGCCCCATTCAGCCCCTTCTCCAGCCTGTTACACAGGAACAGGAGGAGGCCCCATTCAGCCCCTTCTCCAGCCTGTTACACAGGAACAGGAGGAGGCCATTCAGCCCCTTCTCCAGTCTGTTACACAGGAACAGGAGGAGGACCCATTCAGCCCCTTCTCCAGTCTGTTACATAGGAACAGGAGGAGGCCATTCAGCCCCTGCTCCAGACTGTTACACAGGAACTGGAGGAGGCCATTCAGCCCCTTCTCCAGCCTGTGACACAGGAACAGGAGGAGGCCATTCAGCCCCTTCTCCAGCCTGTTACACAGGAACAGGAGGAGGCCATTCAGCCCCTTCTCCAGACTGTTACACAGGAACAGGAGGAGGCCCCATTTAGCCCCTTCTCCATCCTGTTACACAGGGAACAGGAGGAGGCCCCATTCAGCCCCTTCTCCAGCCTGTTACAGAGGAACAGGAGGAGGCCCCATTCAGCCCCTTCTCCAGCCTGTTACACAGGGAACAGGAGGAGGCCCCATTCAGCCCATTCTCCAGTCTGTTACACAGGAACAGGAGGAGGGCATTCAGCCCCATCTCCAGTCTGTTATACAGGAACAGGAGCAGGCGATGCAGCCCCTTCTCCAGTCTGTTACACAGGAACAGGAGGAGGCCCCATTCAGCCCCTTCTCCAGTCTGTTACACAGGAACAGGAGGAGGCCCCATTGAGCCCCTTCTCCAGCCGGTTACACAGGAACAGGAGGAGGCCATTCAGCCCCTTCTACAGCCTGTTACACAGGAACAGGAGGAGGCCCCATTCAGCCCCTTCTCCAGCCTGTTACACAGGAACAGGAGGTGGCCCCATTCAGTCCCTTCTCCAGCCTGTTACACAGGAACAGGAGGAGGCCCCATTCAGCCCCTTCTCCAGCCTGTTACACAGGAACAGGAGGAGGCGCTATTCAACCCCTTCTCCGGCCTGTTACACAGGAACAGGAGTTGGCCATTCAGCCCCTTCTCTAGCCTGTTAGAAAGGAACAGGAAGAGGCCATTCAGCCCCTTCTCCAGCCTCTTACACAGGAACAGGAGGAGGCCATTCAGCGCCTTCTCCAGCCTGTTACACAGGAAGAGGAGGAGGCCATTCAGCCCCTTCTCCAGCCTGTTACATTGGAACAGGAGGAGGCCCCATTCAGCCCCTTCTCCAGCCTGTTACACAGGAACAGGCGGAGGCCATTCAGCCCCTTCTCTAGCCTGTTAGAAAGGAACAGGGGGAGGCCATTCAGCCCCTTCTCCAGCCTGTTACACAGGAACAGGAGGAGGCCATTCAGCCCCATCTCCAGCCTGTTACAGAGGAACAGGAGGAGGCCATTCAGCCCCTTCTCCAGATTGTTACACTGGGAACAGGAGGTGGCCCCATTCAGCCCCTTCTCTAGCCTGTTACACAGGAGCAGGAGGAGGCCATTCAGCCCCTTCTCCATCCTGTTACACAGGAACAGGAGGAGGCCATTCAGCCCCTTCTCCAGCCTGTTACACAGGAACAGGAGGAGGCCCCATTCAGCCCCTTCTCCAGTCTGTTACACAGGAACAGGAGGAGGCCATTCAGCCCCTTCTCCAGCCTGTTACAAAGGAACAGGAGGAGGCCCCATTCAGCCCCTTCTCCAGCCTGTTACAGAGGGAACAGGAGGAGGCCCCATTCAGCCCCTTCTCCAGCCTGTTACACAGGAACAGGAGGAGGCCATTCAGCCCCTTCTCCAGCCTGCTCCACTGGAACAGGAGGAGGCCATTCAGCCCCTTCTCCAGCCTGTTACACAGGAACAGTAGGAGGCCCCATGCAGCCCCTTCTCCAGCCTGTTACACAGGATCAGGAGGAGGCCCCATTCAGCCCCTTCTCCAGCCTGTTACACAGGAACAGGAGGAGGCCCCATTCAGCCCCTTCTCCAGAGTGTTACACAGGAACAGTAGGAGGCCCCATTCATCCCCTTCTCCAGCCTGTTACACAGGAACAGGAGGAGGCCATTCAGCCCCTTCTCCAGTCTGTTACACAGGAACAGGAGGAGGCCCCATTCAGCCCCTTCTCCAGCCTGTCCAGCATTTCTGAATGGAGGGCTGTGACAAGTGGTGTTCCTCAGGGATCGGTGCTGGGACCTTTGCTGCTTGTAATATATTATAAATGATTTCGATGAAAATGTAACTGGATTGAATCGTAAGTTTGCGGACCACACAAAGTTTGGTGGGTTTGCGGATAGCGATGAGCACCATCGGAGGTTACAGCAGGATATAGATCAGTTGGAGACTTGGGCGGAGAGATGGCAGATGGAGTTTAATCCGGACAAATGTGAGGTAATGCATTTTGGAAGGTCTAATTCAGATAGGAAATATACAGTAAATGGCAGAACCCTTAAGAGTATTGATAGGCAGAGGGATCTGGGTGTCCAGGTACACAGGTCACTGAAAGTGGCAACGCAGGTGGAGAAGGTAGTCAAGAAGGCATACGGCATGCTTGCCTTCATCGGCCAGGGTATTGAGTTTAAAAATTGGCAAGTCATGTTGCAGCTTGATAGAACCTTAGTTATACCGCACTTGGAATATAGTGTTCAATTCTGGTCGCCACACTACCAGAAGGATTTGGAGGCTTTGGAGAGGGTACAGAAAAGATTTACCAGGATGTTGCCTGGTATGGAGGGCATTAGCTATGAGGAGAGGTTGGAGAAACTCGGTTTGTTCTCACTGGAGTGATGGAGGTTGAGGGGAGACCTGATAGAAGTCTGCAAGATTATGAGAGGCATGGACAGAGTGGAGAGTCAGAAGCTTTTTCCCAGGGTGGAAGAGTCCATTACTAGAGGCACAGGTTTGAGGTGCGAGGGACAAGGTTTAAAGGAGATGTATGAGGTAGATTTTTTACACAGAGGGTGGTGGGTGCCTGGAACTCGCTGCCGGGGGAGGTAGTGGAAGCGGATATGAACGTGACTTTTAATGGGCGCCTTGACAAATACATGAATAGGATGAGAATAGAGGGATCTGGTCCCCGGAAGGGTAGGGGATTTTATTTCAGTCGGGCAGCATGGTCGGAGCAGGCTTGGAGGGCCGAAGGGCCTGATCCTGTGCTGTAATTTTCTTTGTTCTTTGTTACAAGGAACAGGAGGAGGCCATTCAGCCGCTTCTCCAGCCTGTTAGACAGGAACAGGAGGAGGACCCAATCAGCCCCTTCTCCAGCCTGTTACACTGGAACAGGAGGAGGCCATTCAGCCCCTTCTCCAGCCTGTTACACAGGAACAGGAGGAGGCCCCATTCAGCCCCTTCTCCAGCCTGTTACACAGGAACAGGAGGAGGCCCCATTCAGCACCTTCTCCAGCCTGTTACACTGGAACAGGAGGAGGCCCCATTCTGCCCCTTCTCCAGCCTGTTACACAGGGAACAGGAGGAGGCCCCATTCAGCCCCTTCTCCAGCCTCTGACACAGGAACAGGAGGAGGCCATTCAGCCCCTTCTCCAGCCTGTTACACAGGAACAGGAGGAGGCCCCATTCAGCCCCTTCTTCAGCCTGTTACACAGGAACAGGAGGAGGCCCCATTCAGCGCCTTATCCAGCCGGTTACACAGGCACAGGAGGAGGCCATTCAGCCCCTTCTCCAGCCTGTTACACAGGAACAGGAGGAGGCCATTCAGCCCCTTCTCTGGCCTGTTAGAAAGGAACAGGAGGAGGCCATTCAGCCCCTTCTCCAGACTGTTACACAGGAACAGGAGGAGGCCATTCAGCCCCATCTCCAGCCTGTTACACTGGACGAGGAGGAGGCCATTCAGCCCCTTCTCCAGCCTGTTACATTGGAACAGGAGGAGGCCCCATTCTGCCTCTTCCCCAGCCTGTTACACAGGAACAGGAGGAGGCCATTCAGCCCCATCTCCAGCCTGTTACAGAGGAACAGGAGGAGTCCATTCAGCCCCTTCTCCAGACTGTTACACAGGAACAGGAGGAGGCCCCATTCAGCCCCTTCTCCAGTCTGTTACACAGGAACAGGAGGAGGCCATTCAGCCCCTTCTCCATCCTGTTACACAGGAACAGGAGGAGGCCATTCAGCCCCTTCTCCAGCCTGTTACACAGGAACAGGAGGAGGCCCTATTCAACCCCTTCTCCAGCCTGTTACACAGGAACAGGAGGAGGCCATTCAGCCCCTTCTCCAGCCTGTTACACAGGAACAGGAGGAGGGCATTCAGCCCCTTCTCCAGCCTGTTACACAGGAACAGGAGGAGGCCCCATGCAGTTCCTTCTCCAGCCTGTTACACAAGAACAGGAGGAGGCCCCATTCAGCCCCTTCTCCAGCCTGTTACACAGGAACAGGAGGAGGCCATTCAGCCCCTTCTCCAGCCTGATACACAGGAACAGGAGGAGGCCCCATTCAGCCCCTTCTCCTGCCTGTTACACAGGAACAGGAGGAGGCCATTCAGCCCCTTCTCCAGTCTGTTACACAGGAACAGGAGGAGGCCATTCAGCCCCTTCTCCAGCCTGTTACACAGGAACAGGAGGAGGCCCCATTCAGCCCCTTCTCCAGCCTGTCCAGCATTTCTGAATGGAGGGCTGTGACAAGTGGTGTGTCTCTGGGATCGGTGCTAGGACCTTTGCTGCTTGTAATATATTATAAATGATTTCGATGAAAATGTAACTGGATTGATTAGTAAGTTTGCGGACCACACAAAGTTTGGTGGGTTTGCGGATAGCGATGAGCACCATCGGAGGTTACAGCAGGATATAGATCAGTTGGAGACTTGGGCGGAGAGATGGCAGATGGAGTTTAATCCGGACAAATGTGAGGTAATGCATTTTGGAAGGTCTAATTCAGATCGGAAATATACAGTAAATGGCAGAACCCTTCAGAGTATTGATAGGCAGAGGGATCTGGGTGTACAGGTACACAGGTCACTGAAAGTGGCAACGCAGGTGGAGAAGGTAGTCAAGAAGGCATACGGCATGCTTGCCTTCATCGGCCAGGGTATTGAGTTTAAAAATTGGCAAGTCATGTTGCAGCTTTATAGAACCTTAGTTATACCGCACTTGGAATATAGTGTTCAATTCTGGTCGCCACAGTACCAGAAGGATGTGGAGGCTTTGGCGAGGGTACAGAAAAGATTTACCAGGATGTTGCCTGGTATGGAGGGCATTAGCTATGAGGAGAGGTTGGAGAAACTCGGTTTGTTCTCACTGGAGTGATGGAGGTTGAGGGGAGACCTGATCGAAGTCTGCAAGATTATGAGAGGCATGGACAGAGTGGATAGTCAGAAGCTTTTTCCCAGGGTGGAAGAGTCCATTACTAGAGGCACAGGTTTGAGGTGCGAGGGACAAGGTTTAAAGGAGATGTATGAGGTAGATTTTTTACACAGAGGGTGGTGGGTGCCTGGAACTCGCTGCCGGGGGAGGTAGTGGAAGCGGATATCATAGAATCATAGAAACCCTATAGTGCAGAAGGAGGCCATTCGGCCCATCGAGTCTGCACCGACCACAATCCCACCCAGGCCGTGACTTTTAATGGGCGTCTTGACAAATACATGAATAGGATGGGAATAGAGGGATCTGGTCCCCGGAAGAGTAGGGGGTTTTATTTCAGTCGGGCAGCATGGTCGGAGCAGGCTTGGAGGGCCGAAGGGCCTGATCCTGTGCTGTAATTTTCTTTGTTCTTTGTTACAAGGAACAGGAGGAGGCCATTCAGCCCCTTCCCCAGTCTGTTAGACAGGAACAGGAGGAGGCCCCATTCAGCCCCTTCTCCAGCCTGTTATACAGGAAACAGTAGGAGGCCCCATTCAGCCCCTTCTCCAGCCTGTTGCACAGGAACAGGAGGAGGCCATTCAGCCCCTTCTCCAGCCTGTAACACAGGAATAGGAGGAGGCCATTCAGCCCCGTCTCCAGCCTGTTACACAGGAACAGGAGGAGGCCCCATTCAGCCCCTTCTCCGGCCTGTTACACAGGAACAGGAGGAGGCCCCATTCAGCCCCTTCTCCAGCCTGTTACACAGGAACAGGAGGAGGACCCATTCAGCCCCTTCTCCAGCCTGTTACACAGGGAACAGGAGGAGGCCCCATTCAGCCCCTTCTCCAGCCTGTGACACTGGAACAGGAGGAGGCCATTCAGCCCCTTCTCCAGCCTGTTACACAGGAACAGGAGGAGGCCCCATTCAGCCCCTTCTCCAGCCTGTTACACAGGAACAGGAGGAGGCCATTCAGCCCCTTCTAAAGCCTGTTACACAGGAACAGGAGGAGGCCCCATTCAGCCCCTTCTCCAGACTGTTACACAGGAACAGGAGGAGGCCCCATTCAGCCCCTTCTCCAGCTTGTTACACAGTAACAGGAGGAGGCCATTCAGCCCCTTCTCCAGCCTGTTACACAGGAACAGGAGGAGGCCCCATTCAGTCCCTTCTCCAGCCTGTTACACAGGAACAGGAGGAGGCCATTCAGCCCCTTCTAAAGCCTGTTACACAGGAACAGGAGGAGGCCCCATTCAGCCCCTTCTCCAGACTGTTACACAGGAACAGGAGGAGGCCATACAGCCCCTTCTCTAGCCTATTACACAGGAACAGGAGGAGGCCATACAGCCCCTTCTCCAGCCTATTACACAGGATGAGGAGGAGGCCATTCAGCCCCTTCTGGGCCTCTTACACAGGAACAGGAGGAGGCCATTGAGCCCCTTCTCCAGCCTGTTACACAGGGAACAGGAGGAGGCCCCATTCAGCCCCTTCCCCAGCCTGTTACACAGGAACAGGAGGAGGCCCCATTCAGCCCCTTCTCCAGCCTGTGACACAGGGAACAGGAGGAGGACCCATTCAGCCCCTTTTCCAGCCTGTTACACAGGAACAGGAGGAGGCCCCATTCAGCCCCTTCTACAGCCTGTTACACAGGAACAGGAGGAGGCCCCATTCAGCCCCTTCTCCAGCCTGATACACAGGAACAGGAGGAGGTCCCATTCAGCCCCTTCTCCAGCCTGTTACACAGGAACAGGAGGAGGCCATTCAGCCCCTTCTCCAGCCTGTTACACAGGAACAGGAGGAGGCCCCATTCAGCCCCTTCTCCAGCCTGTCCAGCATTTCTGAATGGAGGGCTGTGACAAGTGGTGTTCCTCAGGGATCGGTGCTGGGACCTTTGCTGTTTGTAATATATTATAAATGATTTCGATGAAAATGTAACTGGATTGATTAGTAAGTTTGCGGACCACACAAAGTTTGGTGGATTTGCGGATAGCGATGAGCACCATCGGAGGTTACAGCAGGATATAGATCAGTTGGAGACTTGGGCGGAGAGGTGGCAGATGGAGTTTAATCCGGACAAATGTGAGGTAATGCATTTTGGAAGGTCTAATTCAGATAGGAAATATACAGTAAATGGCAGAACCCTTAAGAGTATTGATAGGCAGAGGGATCTTGGTGTACAGGTACACAGGTCACTGAAAGTGGTGTTGTAGGGAAATATCCCTTACCAGTGCAGAATAGAAGTTGAGTTGCAAATCAAGGTTCAAAGCGTGTCTTTATTGTACAATTACTGGGATCCCAGGGAGACCCCCGTAGCCAGCTCAGAAACAGTGGCTTGGCCACGTTGATCTCAATTAAATCACATCAGCTCTGGATCTTTATAGGGATCCAAATTCGCGCGGGAACATTTGATTATGCTTTTTTACACAATGTATAAAGTGGTCTGTCAGTTTCAAAAGTCCCTAGGAAGTTTCATCGATTAGCATTTGTATGGTGTGTGTTCGTGTTAATGGGATTACTTGGTCCTGCCCCGGTGTCTAAATGCGTTTCCCATTACCATCTCTATGTGTCCTCTTATTTGAATTGATCCTATTGTTCCGTGTCTGTGTTTCCTGCTTGTGAGATTGAGTGTTAATGTCATCCTGTCCTGTTGGGTGTCTGGGGTATTTCATTCTTAACCTTTTATCCTTATATCTTAGTTTATCAGATTTTTATGTCTGCCTTGGCCGAATTGGTAATATTTCAGTGATAGCTTGGTTTTGATAACCCACTCTATGTCTCGTTTCATAGGGATCTTGATCGTCCTTGGCCAGTTTAAAATGCAGCTATGCGCTGTTGCTAGGCAGATTAGGGATCTTCCGTAGTTTCTGAAATTCGTGAGTCTCTCAGCTGTGCAGGGGGGGACCCGATCGAATATCCATCCGGGGGTGCCCCTCTGCATTGTTGGCCCGTTATGAGTGGTGCCAATTAGTCCAATATGTAAATATGTTTGATGATACAAATATGGTTTTCTGGAAAATTTCCTCCTTCAGTGGCAACGCAGGTGGAGAAGGGAGTCAAGAAGGCATACGGCATGCTTGCCTTCATCGGCCAGGGTATTGAGTTTAAAAATTGGCAAGTCATGTTGCAGCTTTATAAAACCTTAGTTAGGCAGCACTTGGAATATAGTGTTCAATTCTGGTCGCCACAGTACCAGAAGGATGTGGAGGCTTTGGAGAGGGTACAGAAAAGATTTACCAGGATGTTGCCTGGTATGGAGGGCATTAGCTATGAGGAGAGGTTGGAGAAACTCGGTTTGTTCTCACTGGAGTGATGGAGGTTGAGGGGAGACCTGATAGAAGTCTGCAAGATTATGAGAGGCATGGACAGAGTGGATAGTCAGAAGCTTTTTCCCAGGGTGGAAGAGTCCATTACTAGAGGCACAGGTTTAAGGTGCGAGGGACAAGGTTTAAAGGAGATGTATGAGGCAGATTTTTTACACAGCGGGTGGTGGGTGCCTGGAACTCGCTGCCGGGGGAGGGAGTGGAAGCGGATATGATCGTGACTTTTAATGGGCGTCTTGACAAATACATGAATAGGATGAGAATAGAGGGATCTGGTCCCCGGAAGGGTAGGGGATTTTATTTCAGTCGGGCAGCATGGTCGGAGCAGGCTTGGAGGGCCGAAGGGCCTGATCCTGTGCTGTAATTTTCTTTGTTCTTTGTTACAAGGAACAGGAGGAGGCCATTCAGCCGCTTCTCCAGCCTGTTAGACAGGAACAGGAGGAGGACCCAATCAGCCCCTTCTCCAGCCTGTTACACAGGGAACAGGAGGAGGCCCCATTCAGCCCCTTCTCCAGCCTGTTACACTGGAACAGGAGGAGGCCCCATTCAGCCCCTTCTCCAGCCTGTTACACAGGAACAGGAGGAGGCCCCATTCAGCCCCTTCTCCAGCCTCTTACACAGGAACTGGAAGAGGCCCCATTCAGCCCTTTCTCCAGCCTGTTACACAGGAACAGGAGGAGGCCCCATTCAGCCCCTTCTTCAGCCTGTTACACAGGAACAGGAGGAGGCCCCATTCAGCCCCTTCTCCAGCCTGTTACACAGGGAACAGGAGAAGGCCATTCAGCCCCTTCTCCAGCCTGTTACACAGGAACAGGAGGAGGCCCCATTCAGCCCCTTCTCCAGCCTGTTACACAGGAACAGGAGGAGGCCATTCAGCCCCTTCTCCAGTCTGTTACACAGGAACAGGAGGAGGCCATTCAGCCCCTTCTCCAGCCTGTTACACAGGAACAGGAGGAGGCCATTCAGCCCCTTCTCCAGTCTGTTACACAGGAACAGGAGGAGGCCATTCAGCCCCTTCTCCAGCCTGTTACACAGGAACAGGAGGAGGCCCCATTCAGCCCCTTCTCCAGCCTGTCCAGCATTTCTGAATGGAGGGCTGTGACAAGTGGTGTTTCTCTGGGATCGGTGCTAGGACCTTTGCTGTTTGTAATATATTATAAATGATTTCGATGAAAATGTAACTGGATTGATTAGTAAGTTTGCGGACCACACAAAGTTTGGTGGGTTTGCGGATAGCGATGAGCACCATCGGAGGTTACAGCAGGATATAGATCAGTTGGAGACTTGGGCGGAGAGATGGCAGATGGAGTTTAATCCGGACAAATGTGAGGTAATGCATTTTGGAAGGTCTGATTCAGATAGGAAATATACAGTAAATGGCAGAACCCTTAAGAGTATTGATAGGCAGAGGGATCTGGGTGTACAGGTACACAGGTCACTGAAAGTGGCAACGCAGGTGGAGAAGGTAGTCAAGAAGGCATACGGCATGCTTGCCTTCATCGGCCAGGGGATTGAGTTTAAAAATTGGCAAGTCATGTTGCAGCTTGAGAGAACCTTAGTTATACCGCACTTGGAATATAGTGTTCAATTCTGGTCGCCACAGTACCAGAAGGATGTGGAGGCTTTGGAGAGGGTACAGAAAAGATTTACCAGGATGTTGCCTGGTATGGAGGGTATTAGCTATGAGGAGAGGTTGAAGAAACTCGGTTTGTTCTCACTGGAGTGATGGAGGTTGAGGGGAGACCTGATAGAAGTCTGCAAGATAATGAGAGGCATGGACAGAGTGGATAGTCAGAAGCTTTTTCCCAGGGTGGAAGAGTCCATTACTAGAGGCATAGGTTTGAGGTGCGAGGGACAAGGTTTAAAGGAGATGTATGAGGTAGATTTTTTACACAGAGGGTGGTGGGTGCCTGGAACTCGCTGCCGGGGGAGGTAGTGGAAGCGGATATCATAGAATCATAGAATCATAGAAACCCTACAGTGCAGAAGGAGGCCATTCGGCCCATCGAGTCTGCACCGACCACAATCCCACCCAGGCCGTGACTTTTAATGGGCGTCTTGACAAATACATGAATAGGATGGGAATAGAGGGATCTGGTCCCCGGAAGAGTAGGGGGTTTTATTTCAGTCGGGCAGCATGGTCGGAGCAGGCTTGGAGGGCCCAAGGGCCTGATCCTGTGCTGTAATTTTCTTTGTTCTTTGTTACAAGGAACAGGAGGAGGCCATTCAGCCCCTTCCCCAGTCTGTTAGACAGGAACAGGAGGAGGCCCCATTCAGCCACTTCTCCAGCCTGTTATACAGGAAACAGGAGGAGGCCCCATTCAGCCCCTTCTCCAGCCTGTTGCACAGGAACAGGAGGAGGCCATTCAGCCCCGTCTCCAGCCTGTTACACAGGAACAGGAGGAGGCCCCATTCAGCCCCTTCTCCGGCCTGTTACACAGGAACAGGAGGAGGCCCCATTCAGCCCCTTCTCCAGCCTGTTACACAGGGAACAGGAGGAGGCCCCATTCAGCACCTTCTCCAGCCTGTTACACAGGAACAGGAGGAGGCCCCATTCAGCCCCTTCTCCAGCCACTTACACAGGAACTGGAGGAGGCCATTCAGCCCATTCTCCAGCCTGTTACACAGGAACAGGACGAGGCCCCATTCAGCCCCTTCTCCAGCCTGTTAGACAGGAACAGGAGGAGGACCCATTCAGCCCCTTCTCCAGCCTGTTACACAGGGAACAGGAGGAGGCCCCATTCAGCCCCTTCTCCAGCCTGTGACACTGGAACAGGAGGAGGCCATTCAGCCCCTTCTCCAGCCTGTTACACAGGAACAGGAGGAGGCCCCATTCAGCCCCTTCTCCAGCCTGTTACACAGGAACAGGAGGAGGCCATTCAGCCCCTTCTAAAGCCTGTTACACAGGGAACAGGAGGAGGCCCCATTCAGCCCCTTCTCCAGACTGTTACACAGGAACAGGAGGAGGCCCCATTCAGCCCCTTCTCCAGACTGTTACACAGGAACAGGAGGAGGCCATACAGCCCCTTCTCCAGCCTGTTACACAGGAACAGGAGGAGGCCCCATTCAACCCCTTTTCCAGACTGTTACACAGGAACAGGAGGAGGCCCCATTCAGCCCCTTCTACAGCCTGTTACACAGGAACAGGAGGAGGCCCCATTCAGCCCCTTCTCCAGCCTGTTACACAGGAACAGGAGGAGGCCATTCAGCCCCTTCTCCAGCCTGTTACACAGGAACTGGAGGAGGCCATTCAGCCCATTCTCCAGCCTGTTACACAGGAACAGAAGGAGGCCCCATTCAGCCCCTTCTTCAGCCTGTTACACAGGAACAGGAGGAGGCCCCATTCAGCGCCTTATCCAGCCGGTTACGCAGGCACAGGAGGAGGCCATTCAGCCCCTTCTCCAGCCTGTTACACAGGAACAGGAGGAGGACATTCAGCCCCTTCTCCAGCATGATACACATGAACAGGAGGAGGCCATTCAGCCCCGACTCTAGCCTGTTAGAAAGGAACAGGAGGAGGCCATTCAGCCCCTTCTCCAGACTATTACACAGGAACAGGAGGAGGCCATTCAGCCCCATCTCCTGCCTGTTACACAGGAAGAGGAGGAGGCCATTCAGCCCCTTCTCCAGCCTGTTACATTGGAACAGGAGGAGGCCACATTCTGCCCCTTCCCCAGCCTGTTACACAGGAACAGGAGGAGGCCATTCAGCCCCATCTCCAGCCTGTTACTGAGGAACAGGAGGAGTCCATTCAGCCCCTTCTCCAGACTGTTACACAGGAACAGGAGGAGGCCCCATTCAGCCCCATCTCCTGCCTGTTACAGAGGAACAGGAGGAGTCCATTCAGCCCCTTCTCCAGACTGTTACACAGGAACAGGAGGAGGCCCCATTCAGCCCCTTCTCCAGACTGTTACACAGGAACAGGAGGAGGCCATTCAGCCCCTTCTCCATCCTGTTACACAGGAACAGGAGGAGGCCGTTCAGCCCCTTCTCCAGCCTGTTACACAGGAACAGGAGGAGGCCCCATTCAGCCCCTTCTCCAGCCTGTTACACAGGAACAGGAGGAGGCCATTCAGCCCCTTCTCCAGCCTGTTACACAGGAACAGGAGGAGGCCATTCAGCCCCTTCTCCAGCCTGTTACACAGGAACAGGAGGAGGCCCCATGCAACCCCTTTTCCAGCCTGTTACACAGGAACAGGAGGAGGCCCCATTCAGCCCCTTCTCCAGCCTGTTACACAGGAACAGGAGGAGGCCATTCAGCCCCTTCTCCAGCCTGTTACACAGGAACAGGAGGAGGCCCCATTCAGCCCCTTCTCCAGACTGTTACACAGGAACAGGAGGAGGCCATTCAGCCCCTTCTCCATCCTGTTACACAGGAACAGGAGGAGGCCATTCAGCCCCTTCTCCAGCCTGTTACACAGGAACAGGAGGAGGCCCCATTCAGCCCCTTCTCCAGCCTGTTACACAGGAACAGGAGGAGGCCATTCAGCCCCTTCTCCAGCCTGTTACACAGGAACAGGAGGAGGCCATTCAGCCCCTTCTCCAGCCTGTTACACAGGAACAGGAGGAGGCCCCATGCAGCCCCTTCTCCAGCCTGTTACACAGGAACAGGAGGAGGCCCCATTCAGCCCCTTCTCCAGCCTGTTACACAGGAACAGGAGGAGGCCATTCAGCCCCTTCTCCAGCCTGTTACACAGGAACAGGAGGAGGCCCCATTTAGCCCCTTCTCCAGCCTGTTACACAGGAACAGGAGGAGGCCCCATTCAGCCCCTTCTCCAGCCTGTCCAGCATTTCTGAATGGAGGGCTGTGACAAGTGGTGTTTCTCTTGGATCGGTGCTAGGACCTTTGCTGTTTGTAATATATTATAAATGATTTCGATGAAAATGTAACTGGATTGATTAGTAAGTTTGCGGACCACACAAAGTTTGGTGGGTTTGCGGATAGCGATGAGCACCATCGGAGGTTACAGCAGGATATAGATCAGTTGGAGACTTGGGCGGAGAGATGGCAGATGGAGTTTAATCCGGACAAATGTGAGGTAATGCATTTTGGAAGGTCTAATACAGATAGGAAAGTTACAGTAAATGGCAGAACCCTTAAGAGTATTGATAGGCAGAGGGATCTGGGTGTACAGGTACACAGGTCACTGAAAGTGGCAACGCAGGTGGAGAAGGTAGTCAAGAAGGCATACGGCATGCTTGCCTTCATCGGCCAGGGGATTGAGTTTAAAAATTGGCAAGTCATGTTGCAGCTTTATAGAACCTTAGTTATACCGCACTTGGAATATAGTGTTCAATTCTGGTCGCCACAGTACCAGAAGGATGTGGAGGCTTTGGAGAGGGTACAGAAAAGATTTACCAGGATGTTGCCTGGTATGGAGGGCATTAGCTATGAGGAGAGGTTGGAGAAACTCGGTTTGTTCTCACTGGAGTGATGGAGGTTGAGGGGAGACCTGATAGAAGTCTGCAAGATAATGAGAGGCATGGACAGAGTGGATAGTCAGAAGCTTTTTCCCAGGGTGGAAGAGTCCATTACTAGAGGCACAGGTTTGAGGTGCGAGGGACAAGGTTTAAAGGAGATGTATGAGGTAGATTTTTTACACAGAGGGTGGTGGGTGCCTGGAACTCGCTGCCGGGGGAGGTAGTGGAAGCGGATATCATAGAATCATAGAATCATAGAAACCCTACAGTGCAGAAGGAGGCCATTCGGCCCATCGAGTCTGCACCGACCACAATCCCATCCAGGCCGTGACTTTTAATGGGCGTCTTGACAAATACATGAATAGGATGGGAATAGAGGGATCTGGTCCCCGGAAGAGTAGGGGGTTTTATTTCAGTCGGGCAGCATGGTCGGAGCAGGCTTGGAGGGCCGAAGGGCCTGATCCTGTGCTGTAATTTTCTTTGTTCTTTGTTACAAGGAACAGGAGGAGGCCATTCAGCCCCTTCCCCAGTCTGTTAGACAGGAACAGGAGGAGGCCCCATTCAGCCCCTTCTCCAGCCTGTTATACAGGAAACAGGAGGAGGCCCCATTCAGCCCCTTCTCCAGCCTGTTGCACAGGAACAGGAGGAGGCCATTCAGCCCCGTCTCCAGCCTGTTACACAGGAACAGGAGGAGGCCCCATTCAGCCCCTTCTCCGGCCTGTTACACAGGAACAGGAGGAGGCCCCATTCAGCCCCTTCTCCAGCCTGTTACACAGGGAACAGGAGGAGGCCCCATTCAGCCCCTTCTCCGGCCTGTTACACAGGAACAGGAGGAGGCCCCATTCAGCACCTTCTCCAGCCTGTTACACAGGAACAGGAGGAGGCCCCATTCAGCCCCTTCTCCAGCCACTTACACAGGAACTGGAGGAGGCCATTCAGCCCATTCTCCAGCCTGTTACACAGGAACAGGAGGAGGCCCCATTCAGCCCCTTCTCCAGCCTGTTAGACAGGAACAGGAGGAGGACCCATTCAGCCCCTTCTCCAGCCTGTTACACAGGGAACAGGAGGAGGCCCCATTCAGCCCCTTCTCCAGCCTGTGACACTGGAACAGGAGGAGGCCATTCAGCCCCTTCTCCAGCCTGTTACACAGGAACAGGAGGAGGCCCCATTCAGCCCCTTCTCCAGCCTGTTACACAGGAACAGGAGGAGGCCCCATTCAGCCCCTTCTCCAGCCTGTTACACAGGAACAGGAGGAAGGCCATTCAGCCCCTTCTCCAGCCTGTTACACAGGAACAGGAGGAGGCCATTCAGCCCCTTCTAAAGCCTGTTACACAGGGAACAGGAGGAGGCCCCATTTAGCCCCTTCTCCAGACTGTTACACAGGAACAGGAGGAGTCCCCATTCAGCCCCTTCTCTAGCCTATTACACAGGAACAGGAGGAGGCCATACAGCCCCTTCTCCAGCCTATTACACAGGATGAGGAGGAGGCCATTCAGCCCCTTCTGGGCCTCTTACACAGGAACAGGAGGAGGCCATTGAGCCCCTTCTCCAGCCTGTTACACAGGGAACAGGAGGAGGCCCCATTCAGCCCCTTCTCCAGCCTGTGACACAGGGAACAGGAGGAGGACCCATTCAACCCCTTTTCCAGCCTGTTACACAGGAACAGGAGGAGGCCCCATTCAGCCCCTTCTACAGCCTGTTACACAGGAACAGGAGGAGGCCCCATTCAGCCCCTTCTCCAGCCTGTTGCACAGGAACAGGAGGAGGTCCCATTCAGCCCCTTCTCCAGCCTGTTACACAGGAACAGGAGGAGGCCCCATTCAGCCCCTTCTCCAGCATGTTACACAGGAACTGGAGGAGGCCATTCAGCCCATTCTCCAGCCTGTTACACAGGAACAGAAGGAGGCCCCATTCAGCCCCTTCTTCAGCCTGTTACACAGGAACAGGAGGAGGCCCCATTCAGCGCCTTATCCAGCCGGTTACGCAGGCACAGGAGGAGGCCATTCAGCCCCTTCTCCAGCCTGTTACACAGGAACAGGAGGAGGACATTCAGCCCCTTCTCCAGCATGATACACATGAACAGGAGGAGGCCATTCAGCCCTGACTCTAGCCTGTTAGAAAGGAACAGGAGGAGGCCATTCAGCCCCTTCTCCAGACTGTTACACAGGAACAGGAGGAGGCCATTCAGCCCCATCTCCAGCCTGTTACAGAGGAAGAGGAGGAGGCCATTCAGCCCCTTCTCCAGCCTGTTACATTGGAACAGGAGGAGGCCACATTCTGTCCCTTCCCCAGCCTGTTACACAGGAACAGGAGGAGGCCATTCAGCCCCATCTCCAGCCTGTTACTGAGGAACAGGAGGAGTCCATTCAGCCCCTTCTCCAGACTGTTACACAGGAACAGGAGGAGGCCCCATTCAGCCCCATCTCCTACCTGTTACAGAGGAACAGGAGGAGTCCATTCAGCCCCTTCTCCAGACTGTTACACAGGAACAGGAGGAGGCCCCATTCAGCCCCTTCTCCAGACTGTTACACAGGAACAGGAGGAGGCCATTCAGCCCCATCTCCAGCCTGTTACAGAGGAACAGGAGGAGGCCATTCAGCCCCTTCTCCAGATTGTTACACTGGGAACAGGAGGTGGCCCCATTCATCCCCTTCTCTAGCCTGTTACACAGGAGCAGGAGGAGGCCATTCAGCCCCTTCTCCATCCTGTTACACAGGAACAGGAGGAGGCCATTCAGCCCCTTCTCCAGCCTGTTACACAGGAACAGGAGGAGGCCCCATTCAGCCCCTTCTCCAGTCTGTTACACAGGAACAGGAGGAGGCCATTCAGCCCCTTCTCCAGCCTGTTACAAAGGAACAGGAGGAGGCCCCATTCAGCCCCTTCTCCAGCCTGTTACACAGGGAACAGGAGGAGGCCCCATTAAGCCCCTTCTCCAGCCTGTTACACAGGAACAGGAGGAGGCCATTCAGCCCCTTCTCCAGCCTGCTCCACTGGAACAGGAGGAGGCCATTCAGCCCCTTCTCCAGCCTGTTACACAGGAACAGTAGGAGGCCCCATGCAGCCCCTTCTCCAGCCTGTTACACAGGATCAGGAGGAGGCCCCATTCAGCCCCTTCTCCAGCCTGTTACACAGGAACAGGAGGAGGCCCCATTCAGCCCCTTCTCCAGAGTGTTACACAGGAACAGTAGGAGGCCCCATTCATCCCCTTCTCCAGCCTGTTACACAGGAACAGGAGGAGGCCATTCAGCCCCTTCTCCAGTCTGTTACACAGGAACAGGAGGAGGCCCCATTCAGCCCCTTCTCCAGCCTGTCCAGCATTTCTGAATGGAGGGCTGTGACAAGTGGTGTTCCTCAGGGATCGGTGCTGGGACCTTTGCTGCTTGTAATATATTATAAATGATTTCGATGAAAATGTAACTGGATTGAATCGTAAGTTTGCGGACCACACAAAGTTTGGTGGGTTTGCGGATAGCGATGAGCACCATCGGAGGTTACAGCAGGATATAGATCAGTTGGAGACTTGGGCGGAGAGATGGCAGATGGAGTTTAATCCGGACAAATGTGAGGTAATGCATTTTGGAAGGTCTAATTCAGATAGGAAATATACAGTAAATGGCAGAACCCTTAAGAGTATTGATAGGCAGAGGGATCTGGGTGTACAGGTACACAGGTCACTGAAAGTGGCAACGCAGGTGGAGAAGGTAGTCAAGAAGGCATACGGCATGCTTGCCTTCATCGGCCAGGGTATTGAGTTTAAAAATTGGCAAGTCATGTTGCAGCTTGATAGAACCTTAGTTATACCGCACTTGGAATATAGTGTTCAATTCTGGTCGCCACACTACCAGAAGGATTTGGAGGCTTTGGAGAGGGTACAGAAAAGATTTACCAGGATGTTGCCTGGTATGGAGGGCATTAGCTATGAGGAGAGGTTGGAGAAACTCGGTTTGTTCTCACTGGAGTGATGGAGGTTGAGGGGAGACCTGATAGAAGTCTGCAAGATTATGAGAGGCATGGACAGAGTGGAGAGTCAGAAGCTTTTTCCCAGGGTGGAAGAGTCCATTACTAGAGGCACAGGTTTGAGGTGCGAGGGACAAGGTTTAAAGGAGATGTATGAGGTAGATTTTTTACACAGAGGGTGGTGGGTGCCTGGAACTCGCTGCCGGGGGAGGTAGTGGAAGCGGATATGAACGTGACTTTTAATGGGCGCCTTGACAAATACATGAATAGGATGAGAATAGAGGGATCTGGTCCCCGGAAGGGTAGGGGATTTTATTTCAGTCGGGCAGCATGGTCGGAGCAGGCTTGGAGGGCCGAAGGGCCTGATCCTGTGCTGTAATTTTCTTTGTTCTTTGTTACAAGGAACAGGAGGAGGCCATTCAGCCGCTTCTCCAGCCTGTTAGACAGGAACAGGAGGAGGACCCAATCAGCCCCTTCTCCAGCCTGTTACACTGGAACAGGAGGAGGCCATTCAGCCCCTTCTCCAGCCTGTTACACAGGAACAGGAGGAGGCCCCATTCAGCCCCTTCTCCAGCCTGTTACACAGGAACAGGAGGAGGCCCCATTCAGCACCTTCTCCAGCCTGTTACACTGGAACAGGAGGAGGCCCCATTCTGCCCCTTCTCCAGCCTGTTACACAGGGAACAGGAGGAGGCCCCATTCAGCCCCTTCTCCAGCCTCTGACACAGGAACAGGAGGAGGCCATTCAGCCCCTTCTCCAGCCTGTTACACAGGAACAGGAGGAGGCCCCATTCAGCCCCTTCTTCAGCCTGTTACACAGGAACAGGAGGAGGCCCCATTCAGCGCCTTATCCAGCCGGTTACACAGGCACAGGAGGAGGCCATTCAGCCCCTTCTCCAGCCTGTTACACAGGAACAGGAGGAGGCCATTCAGCCCCTTCTCTGGCCTGTTAGAAAGGAACAGGAGGAGGCCATTCAGCCCCTTCTCCAGACTGTTACACAGGAACAGGAGGAGGCCATTCAGCCCCATCTCCAGCCTGTTACACTGGACGAGGAGGAGGCCATTCAGCCCCTTCTCCAGCCTGTTACATTGGAACAGGAGGAGGCCCCATTCTGCCTCTTCCCCAGCCTGTTACACAGGAACAGGAGGAGGCCATTCAGCCCCATCTCCAGCCTGTTACAGAGGAACAGGAGGAGTCCATTCAGCCCCTTCTCCAGACTGTTACACAGGAACAGGAGGAGGCCCCATTCAGCCCCTTCTCCAGTCTGTTACACAGGAACAGGAGGAGGCCATTCAGCCCCTTCTCCATCCTGTTACACAGGAACAGGAGGAGGCCATTCAGCCCCTTCTCCAGCCTGTTACACAGGAACAGGAGGAGGCCCTATTCAACCCCTTCTCCAGCCTGTTACACAGGAACAGGAGGAGGCCATTCAGCCCCTTCTCCAGCCTGTTACACAGGAACAGGAGGAGGGCATTCAGCCCCTTCTCCAGCCTGTTACACAGGAACAGGAGGAGGCCCCATGCAGTTCCTTCTCCAGCCTGTTACACAAGAACAGGAGGAGGCCCCATTCAGCCCCTTCTCCAGCCTGTTACACAGGAACAGGAGGAGGCCATTCAGCCCCTTCTCCAGCCTGATACACAGGAACAGGAGGAGGCCCCATTCAGCCCCTTCTCCTGCCTGTTACACAGGAACAGGAGGAGGCCATTCAGCCCCTTCTCCAGTCTGTTACACAGGAACAGGAGGAGGCCATTCAGCCCCTTCTCCAGCCTGTTACACAGGAACAGGAGGAGGCCCCATTCAGCCCCTTCTCCAGCCTGTCCAGCATTTCTGAATGGAGGGCTGTGACAAGTGGTGTGTCTCTGGGATCGGTGCTAGGACCTTTGCTGCTTGTAATATATTATAAATGATTTCGATGAAAATGTAACTGGATTGATTAGTAAGTTTGCGGACCACACAAAGTTTGGTGGGTTTGCGGATAGCGATGAGCACCATCGGAGGTTACAGCAGGATATAGATCAGTTGGAGACTTGGGCGGAGAGATGGCAGATGGAGTTTAATCCGGACAAATGTGAGGTAATGCATTTTGGAAGGTCTAATTCAGATCGGAAATATACAGTAAATGGCAGAACCCTTCAGAGTATTGATAGGCAGAGGGATCTGGGTGTACAGGTACACAGGTCACTGAAAGTGGCAACGCAGGTGGAGAAGGTAGTCAAGAAGGCATACGGCATGCTTGCCTTCATCGGCCAGGGTATTGAGTTTAAAAATTGGCAAGTCATGTTGCAGCTTTATAGAACCTTAGTTATACCGCACTTGGAATATAGTGTTCAATTCTGGTCGCCACAGTACCAGAAGGATGTGGAGGCTTTGGCGAGGGTACAGAAAAGATTTACCAGGATGTTGCCTGGTATGGAGGGCATTAGCTATGAGGAGAGGTTGGAGAAACTCGGTTTGTTCTCACTGGAGTGATGGAGGTTGAGGGGAGACCTGATCGAAGTCTGCAAGATTATGAGAGGCATGGACAGAGTGGATAGTCAGAAGCTTTTTCCCAGGGTGGAAGAGTCCATTACTAGAGGCACAGGTTTGAGGTGCGAGGGACAAGGTTTAAAGGAGATGTATGAGGTAGATTTTTTACACAGAGGGTGGTGGGTGCCTGGAACTCGCTGCCGGGGGAGGTAGTGGAAGCGGATATCATAGAATCATAGAAACCCTATAGTGCAGAAGGAGGCCATTCGGCCCATCGAGTCTGCACCGACCACAATCCCACCCAGGCCGTGACTTTTAATGGGCGTCTTGACAAATACATGAATAGGATGGGAATAGAGGGATCTGGTCCCCGGATGAGTAGGGGGTTTTATTTCAGTCGGGCAGCATGGTCGGAGCAGGCTTGGAGGGCCGAAGGGCCTGATCCTGTGCTGTAATTTTCTTTGTTCTTTGTTACAAGGAACAGGAGGAGGCCATTCAGCCCCTTCCCCAGTCTGTTAGACAGGAACAGGAGGAGGCCCCATTCAGCCCCTTCTCCAGCCTGTTATACAGGAAACAGTAGGAGGCCCCATTCAGCCCCTTCTCCAGCCTGTTGCACAGGAACAGGAGGAGGCCATTCAGCCCCTTCTCCAGCCTGTAACACAGGAATAGGAGGAGGCCATTCAGCCCCGTCTCCAGCCTGTTACACAGGAACAGGAGGAGGCCCCATTCAGCCCCTTCTCCGGCCTGTTACACAGGAACAGGAGGAGGCCCCATTCAGCCCCTTCTCCAGCCTGTTACACAGGAACAGGAGGAGGACCCATTCAGCCCCTTCTCCAGCCTGTTACACAGGGAACAGGAGGAGGCCCCATTCAGCCCCTTCTCCAGCCTGTGACACTGGAACAGGAGGAGGCCATTCAGCCCCTTCTCCAGCCTGTTACACAGGAACAGGAGGAGGCCCCATTCAGCCCCTTCTCCAGCCTGTTACACAGGAACAGGAGGAGGCCATTCAGCCCCTTCTAAAGCCTGTTACACAGGAACAGGAGGAGGCCCCATTCAGCCCCTTCTCCAGACTGTTACACAGGAACAGGAGGAGGCCCCATTCAGCCCCTTCTCCAGCTTGTTACACAGTAACAGGAGGAGGCCATTCAGCCCCTTCTCCAGCCTGTTACACAGGAACAGGAGGAGGCCCCATTCAGCCCCTTCTCCAGCCTGTTACACAGGAACAGGAGGAGGCCATTCAGCCCCTTCTAAAGCCTGTTACACAGGAACAGGAGGAGGCCCCATTCAGCCCCTTCTCCAGACTGTTACACAGGAACAGGAGGAGGCCATACAGCCCCTTCTCTAGCCTATTACACAGGAACAGGAGGAGGCCATACAGCCCCTTCTCCAGCCTATTACACAGGATGAGGAGGAGGCCATTCAGCCCCTTCTGGGCCTCTTACACAGGAACAGGAGGAGGCCATTGAGCCCCTTCTCCAGCCTGTTACACAGGGAACAGGAGGAGGCCCCATTCAGCCCCTTCCCCAGCCTGTTACACAGGAACAGGAGGAGGCCCCATTCAGCCCCTTCTCCAGCCTGTGACACAGGGAACAGGAGGAGGACCCATTCAGCCCCTTTTCCAGCCTGTTACACAGGAACAGGAGGAGGCCCCATTCAGCCCCTTCTACAGCCTGTTACACAGGAACAGGAGGAGGCCCCATTCAGCCCCTTCTCCAGCCTGATACACAGGAACAGGAGGAGGTCCCATTCAGCCCCTTCTCCAGCCTGTTACACAGGAACAGGAGGAGGCCATTCAGCCCCTTCTCCAGCCTGTTACACAGGAACAGGAGGAGGCCCCATTCAGCCCCTTCTCCAGCCTGTCCAGCATTTCTGAATGGAGGGCTGTGACAAGTGGTGTTCCTCAGGGATCGGTGCTGGGACCTTTGCTGTTTGTAATATATTATAAATGATTTCGATGAAAATGTAACTGGATTGATTAGTAAGTTTGCGGACCACACAAAGTTTGGTGGATTTGCGGAGAGCGATGAGCACCATCGGAGGTTACAGCAGGATATAGATCAGTTGGAGACTTGGGCGGAGAGGTGGCAGATGGAGTTTAATCCGGACAAATGTGAGGTAATGCATTTTGGAAGGTCTAATTCAGATAGGAAATATACAGTAAATGGCAGAACCCTTAAGAGTATTGATAGGCAGAGGGATCTTGGTGTACAGGTACACAGGTCACTGAAAGTGGTGTTGTAGGGAAATATCCCTTACCAGTGCAGAATAGAAGTTGAGTTGCAAATCAAGGTTCAAAGCGTGTCTTTATTGTACAATTACTGGGATCCCAGGGAGACCCCCGTAGCCAGCTCAGAAACAGTGGCTTGGCCACGTTGATCTCAATTAAATCACATCAGCTCTGGATCTTTATAGGGATCCAAATTCGCGCGGGAACATTTGATTATGCTTTTTTACACAATGTATAAAGTGGTCTGTCAGTTTCAAAAGTCCCTAGGAAGTTTCATCGATTAGCATTTGTATGGTGTGTGTTCGTGTTAATGGGATTACTTGGTCCTGCCCCGGTGTCTAAATGCGTTTCCCATTACCATCTCTATGTGTCCTCTTATTTGAATTGATCCTATTGTTCCGTGTCTGTGTTTCCTGCTTGTGAGATTGAGTGTTAATGTCATCCTGTCCTGTTGGGTGTCTGGGGTATTTCATTCTTAACCTTTTATCCTTATATCTTAGTTTATCAGATTTTTATGTCTGCCTTGGCCGAATTGGTAATATTTCAGTGATAGCTTGGTTTTGATAACCCACTCTATGTCTCGTTTCATAGGGATCTTGATCGTCCTTGGCCAGTTTAAAATGCAGCTATGCGCTGTTGCTAGGCAGATTAGGGATCTTCCGTAGTTTCTGAAATTCGTGAGTCTCTCAGCTGTGCAGGGGGGGACCCGATCGAATATCCATCCGGGGGTGCCCCTCTGCATTGTTGGCCCGTTATGAGTGGTGCCAATTAGTCCAATATGTAAATATGTTTGATGATACAAATATGGTTTTCTGGAAAATTTCCTCCTTCAGTGGCAACGCAGGTGGAGAAGGGAGTCAAGAAGGCATACGGCATGCTTGCCTTCATCGGCCAGGGTATTGAGTTTAAAAATTGGCAAGTCATGTTGCAGCTTTATAAAACCTTAGTTAGGCAGCACTTGGAATATAGTGTTCAATTCTGGTCGCCACAGTACCAGAAGGATGTGGAGGCTTTGGAGAGGGTACAGAAAAGATTTACCAGGATGTTGCCTGGTATGGAGGGCATTAGCTATGAGGAGAGGTTGGAGAAACTCGGTTTGTTCTCACTGGAGTGATGGAGGTTGAGGGGAGACCTGATAGAAGTCTGCAAGATTATGAGAGGCATGGACAGAGTGGATAGTCAGAAGCTTTTTCCCAGGGTGGAAGAGTCCATTACTAGAGGCACAGGTTTAAGGTGCGAGGGACAAGGTTTAAAGGAGATGTATGAGGCAGATTTTTTACACAGCGGGTGGTGGGTGCCTGGAACTCGCTGCCGGGGGAGGGAGTGGAAGCGGATATGATCGTGACTTTTAATGGGCGTCTTGACAAATACATGAATAGGATGAGAATAGAGGGATCTGGTCCCCGGAAGGGTAGGGGATTTTATTTCAGTCGGGCAGCATGGTCGGAGCAGGCTTGGAGGGCCGAAGGGCCTGATCCTGTGCTGTAATTTTCTTTGTTCTTTGTTACAAGGAACAGGAGGAGGCCATTCAGCCGCTTCTCCAGCCTGTTAGACAGGAACAGGAGGAGGACCCAATCAGCCCCTTCTCCAGCCTGTTACACAGGGAACAGGAGGAGGCCCCATTCAGCCCCTTCTCCAGCCTGTTACACTGGAACAGGAGGAGGCCCCATTCAGCCCCTTCTCCAGCCTGTTACACAGGAACAGGAGGAGGCCCCATTCAGCCCCTTCTCCAGCCTCTTACACAGGAACTGGAAGAGGCCCCATTCAGCCCTTTCTCCAGCCTGTTACACAGGAACAGGAGGAGGCCCCATTCAGCCCCTTCTTCAGCCTGTTACACAGGAACAGGAGGAGGCCCCATTCAGCCCCTTCTCCAGCCTGTTACACAGGGAACAGGAGAAGGCCATTCAGCCCCTTCTCCAGCCTGTTACACAGGAACAGGAGGAGGCCCCATTCAGCCCCTTCTCCAGCCTGTTACACAGGAACAGGAGGAGGCCATTCAGCCCCTTCTCCAGTCTGTTACACAGGAACAGGAGGAGGCCATTCAGCCCCTTCTCCAGCCTGTTACACAGGAACAGGAGGAGGCCATTCAGCCCCTTCTCCAGTCTGTTACACAGGAACAGGAGGAGGCCATTCAGCCCCTTCTCCAGCCTGTTACACAGGAACAGGAGGAGGCCCCATTCAGCCCCTTCTCCAGCCTGTCCAGCATTTCTGAATGGAGGGCTGTGACAAGTGGTGTTTCTCTGGGATCGGTGCTAGGACCTTTGCTGTTTGTAATATATTATAAATGATTTCGATGAAAATGTAACTGGATTGATTAGTAAGTTTGCGGACCACACAAAGTTTGGTGGGTTTGCGGATAGCGATGAGCACCATCGGAGGTTACAGCAGGATATAGATCAGTTGGAGACTTGGGCGGAGAGATGGCAGATGGAGTTTAATCCGGACAAATGTGAGGTAATGCATTTTGGAAGGTCTGATTCAGATAGGAAATATACAGTAAATGGCAGAACCCTTAAGAGTATTGATAGGCAGAGGGATCTGGGTGTACAGGTACACAGGTCACTGAAAGTGGCAACGCAGGTGGAGAAGGTAGTCAAGAAGGCATACGGCATGCTTGCCTTCATCGGCCAGGGGATTGAGTTTAAAAATTGGCAAGTCATGTTGCAGCTTTATAGAACCTTAGTTATACCGCACTTGGAATATAGTGTTCAATTCTGGTCGCCACAGTACCAGAAGGATGTGGAGGCTTTGGAGAGGGTACAGAAAAGATTTACCAGGATGTTGCCTGGTATGGAGGGTATTAGCTATGAGGAGAGGTTGAAGAAACTCGGTTTGTTCTCACTGGAGTGATGGAGGTTGAGGGGAGACCTGATAGAAGTCTGCAAGATAATGAGAGGCATGGACAGAGTGGATAGTCAGAAGCTTTTTCCCAGGGTGGAAGAGTCCATTACTAGAGGCATAGGTTTGAGGTGCGAGGGACAAGGTTTAAAGGAGATGTATGAGGTAGATTTTTTACACAGAGGGTGGTGGGTGCCTGGAACTCGCTGCCGGGGGAGGTAGTGGAAGCGGATATCATAGAATCATAGAATCATAGAAACCCTACAGTGCAGAAGGAGGCCATTCGGCCCATCGAGTCTGCACCGACCACAATCCCACCCAGGCCGTGACTTTTAATGGGCGTCTTGACAAATACATGAATAGGATGGGAATAGAGGGATCTGGTCCCCGGAAGAGTAGGGGGTTTTATTTCAGTCGGGCAGCATGGTCGGAGCAGGCTTGGAGGGCCCAAGGGCCTGATCCTGTGCTGTAATTTTCTTTGTTCTTTGTTACAAGGAACAGGAGGAGGCCATTCAGCCCCTTCCCCAGTCTGTTAGACAGGAACAGGAGGAGGCCCCATTCAGCCACTTCTCCAGCCTGTTATACAGGAAACAGGAGGAGGCCCCATTCAGCCCCTTCTCCAGCCTGTTGCACAGGAACAGGAGGAGGCCATTCAGCCCCGTCTCCAGCCTGTTACACAGGAACAGGAGGAGGCCCCATTCAGCCCCTTCTCCGGCCTGTTACACAGGAACAGGAGGAGGCCCCATTCAGCCCCTTCTCCAGCCTGTTACACAGGGAACAGGAGGAGGCCCCATTCAGCACCTTCTCCAGCCTGTTACACAGGAACAGGAGGAGGCCCCATTCAGCCCCTTCTCCAGCCACTTACACAGGAACTGGAGGAGGCCATTCAGCCCATTCTCCAGCCTGTTACACAGGAACAGGACGAGGCCCCATTCAGCCCCTTCTCCAGCCTGTTAGACAGGAACAGGAGGAGGACCCATTCAGCCCCTTCTCCAGCCTGTTACACAGGGAACAGGAGGAGGCCCCATTCAGCCCCTTCTCCAGCCTGTGACACTGGAACAGGAGGAGGCCATTCAGCCCCTTCTCCAGCCTGTTACACAGGAACAGGAGGAGGCCCCATTCAGCCCCTTCTCCAGCCTGTTACACAGGAACAGGAGGAGGCCATTCAGCCCCTTCTAAAGCCTGTTACACAGGGAACAGGAGGAGGCCCCATTCAGCCCCTTCTCCAGACTGTTACACAGGAACAGGAGGAGGCCCCATTCAGCCCCTTCTCCAGACTGTTACACAGGAACAGGAGGAGGCCATACAGCCCCTTCTCCAGCCTGTTACACAGGAACAGGAGGAGGCCCCATTCAACCCCTTTTCCAGACTGTTACACAGGAACAGGAGGAGGCCCCATTCAGCCCCTTCTACAGCCTGTTACACAGGAACAGGAGGAGGCCCCATTCAGCCCCTTCTCCAGCCTGTTACACAGGAACAGGAGGAGGCCATTCAGCCCCTTCTCCAGCCTGTTACACAGGAACTGGAGGAGGCCATTCAGCCCATTCTCCAGCCTGTTACACAGGAACAGAAGGAGGCCCCATTCAGCCCCTTCTTCAGCCTGTTACACAGGAACAGGAGGAGGCCCCATTCAGCGCCTTATCCAGCCGGTTACGCAGGCACAGGAGGAGGCCATTCAGCCCCTTCTCCAGCCTGTTACACAGGAACAGGAGGAGGACATTCAGCCCCTTCTCCAGCATGATACACATGAACAGGAGGAGGCCATTCAGCCCCGACTCTAGCCTGTTAGAAAGGAACAGGAGGAGGCCATTCAGCCCCTTCTCCAGACTATTACACAGGAACAGGAGGAGGCCATTCAGCCCCATCTCCTGCCTGTTACACAGGAAGAGGAGGAGGCCATTCAGCCCCTTCTCCAGCCTGTTACATTGGAACAGGAGGAGGCCACATTCTGCCCCTTCCCCAGCCTGTTACACAGGAACAGGAGGAGGCCATTCAGCCCCATCTCCAGCCTGTTACTGAGGAACAGGAGGAGTCCATTCAGCCCCTTCTCCAGACTGTTACACAGGAACAGGAGGAGGCCCCATTCAGCCCCATCTCCTGCCTGTTACAGAGGAACAGGAGGAGTCCATTCAGCCCCTTCTCCAGACTGTTACACAGGAACAGGAGGAGGCCCCATTCAGCCCCTTCTCCAGACTGTTACACAGGAACAGGAGGAGGCCATTCAGCCCCTTCTCCATCCTGTTACACAGGAACAGGAGGAGGCCGTTCAGCCCCTTCTCCAGCCTGTTACACAGGAACAGGAGGAGGCCCCATTCAGCCCCTTCTCCAGCCTGTTACACAGGAACAGGAGGAGGCCATTCAGCCCCTTCTCCAGCCTGTTACACAGGAACAGGAGGAGGCCATTCAGCCCCTTCTCCAGCCTGTTACACAGGAACAGGAGGAGGCCCCATGCAACCCCTTTTCCAGCCTGTTACACAGGAACAGGAGGAGGCCCCATTCAGCCCCTTCTCCAGCCTGTTACACAGGAACAGGAGGAGGCCATTCAGCCCCTTCTCCAGCCTGTTACACAGGAACAGGAGGAGGCCCCATTCAGCCCCTTCTCCAGACTGTTACACAGGAACAGGAGGAGGCCATTCAGCCCCTTCTCCATCCTGTTACACAGGAACAGGAGGAGGCCATTCAGCCCCTTCTCCAGCCTGTTACACAGGAACAGGAGGAGGCCCCATTCAGCCCCTTCTCCAGCCTGTTACACAGGAACAGGAGGAGGCCATTCAGCCCCTTCTCCAGCCTGTTACACAGGAACAGGAGGAGGCCATTCAGCCCCTTCTCCAGCCTGTTACACAGGAACAGGAGGAGGCCCCATGCAGCCCCTTCTCCAGCCTGTTACACAGGAACAGGAGGAGGCCCCATTCAGCCCCTTCTCCAGCCTGTTACACAGGAACAGGAGGAGGCCATTCAGCCCCTTCTCCAGCCTGTTACACAGGAACAGGAGGAGGCCCCATTTAGCCCCTTCTCCAGCCTGTTACACAGGAACAGGAGGAGGCCCCATTCAGCCCCTTCTCCAGCCTGTCCAGCATTTCTGAATGGAGGGCTGTGACAAGTGGTGTTTCTCTTGGATCGGTGCTAGGACCTTTGCTGTTTGTAATATATTATAAATGATTTCGATGAAAATGTAACTGGATTGATTAGTAAGTTTGCGGACCACACAAAGTTTGGTGGGTTTGCGGATAGCGATGAGCACCATCGGAGGTTACAGCAGGATATAGATCAGTTGGAGACTTGGGCGGAGAGATGGCAGATGGAGTTTAATCCGGACAAATGTGAGGTAATGCATTTTGGAAGGTCTAATACAGATAGGAAAGTTACAGTAAATGGCAGAACCCTTAAGAGTATTGATAGGCAGAGGGATCTGGGTGTACAGGTACACAGGTCACTGAAAGTGGCAACGCAGGTGGAGAAGGTAGTCAAGAAGGCATACGGCATGCTTGCCTTCATCGGCCAGGGGATTGAGTTTAAAAATTGGCAAGTCATGTTGCAGCTTTATAGAACCTTAGTTATACCGCACTTGGAATATAGTGTTCAATTCTGGTCGCCACAGTACCAGAAGGATGTGGAGGCTTTGGAGAGGGTACAGAAAAGATTTACCAGGATGTTGCCTGGTATGGAGGGCATTAGCTATGAGGAGAGGTTGGAGAAACTCGGTTTGTTCTCACTGGAGTGATGGAGGTTGAGGGGAGACCTGATAGAAGTCTGCAAGATAATGAGAGGCATGGACAGAGTGGATAGTCAGAAGCTTTTTCCCAGGGTGGAAGAGTCCATTACTAGAGGCACAGGTTTGAGGTGCGAGGGACAAGGTTTAAAGGAGATGTATGAGGTAGATTTTTTACACAGAGGGTGGTGGGTGCCTGGAACTCGCTGCCGGGGGAGGTAGTGGAAGCGGATATCATAGAATCATAGAATCATAGAAACCCTACAGTGCAGAAGGAGGCCATTCGGCCCATCGAGTCTGCACCGACCACAGTCCCATCCAGGCCGTGACTTTTAATGGGCGTCTTGACAAATACATGAATAGGATGGGAATAGAGGGATCTGGTCCCCGGAAGAGTAGGGGGTTTTATTTCAGTCGGGCAGCATGGTCGGAGCAGGCTTGGAGGGCCGAAGGGCCTGATCCTGTGCTGTAATTTTCTTTGTTCTTTGTTACAAGGAACAGGAGGAGGCCATTCAGCCCCTTCCCCAGTCTGTTAGACAGGAACAGGAGGAGGCCCCATTCAGCCCCTTCTCCAGCCTGTTATACAGGAAACAGGAGGAGGCCCCATTCAGCCCCTTCTCCAGCCTGTTGCACAGGAACAGGAGGAGGCCATTCAGCCCCGTCTCCAGCCTGTTACACAGGAACAGGAGGAGGCCCCATTCAGCCCCTTCTCCGGCCTGTTACACAGGAACAGGAGGAGGCCCCATTCAGCCCCTTCTCCAGCCACTTACACAGGAACTGGAGGAGGCCATTCAGCCCATTCTCCAGCCTGTTACACAGGAACAGGAGGAGGCCCCATTCAGCCCCTTCTCCAGCCTGTTAGACAGGAACAGGAGGAGGACCCATTCAGCCCCTTCTCCAGCCTGTTACACAGGGAACAGGAGGAGGCCCCATTCAGCCCCTTCTCCAGCCTGTGACACTGGAACAGGAGGAGGCCATTCAGCCCCTTCTCCAGCCTGTTACACAGGAACAGGAGGAGGCCCCATTCAGCCCCTTCTCCAGCCTGTTACACAGGAACAGGAGGAGGCCCCATTCAGCCCCTTCTCCAGCCTGTTACACAGGAACAGGAGGAAGGCCATTCAGCCCCTTCTCCAGCCTGTTACACAGGAACAGGAGGAGGCCATTCAGCCCCTTCTAAAGCCTGTTACACAGGGAACAGGAGGAGGCCCCATTTAGCCCCTTCTCCAGACTGTTACACAGGAACAGGATGAGTCCCCATTCAGCCCCTTCTCTAGCCTATTACACAGGAACAGGAGGAGGCCATACAGCCCCTTCTCCAGCCTATTACACAGGATGAGGAGGAGGCCATTCAGCCCCTTCTGGGCCTCTTACACAGGAACAGGAGGAGGCCATTGAGCCCCTTCTCCAGCCTGTTACACAGGGAACAGGAGGAGGCCCCATTCAGCCCCTTCTCCAGCCTGTGACACAGGGAACAGGAGGAGGACCCATTCAACCCCTTTTCCAGCCTGTTACACAGGAACAGGAGGAGGCCCCATTCAGCCCCTTCTACAGCCTGTTACACAGGAACAGGAGGAGGCCCCATTCAGCCCCTTCTCCAGCCTGTTACACAGGAACAGGAGGAGGTCCCATTCAGCCCCTTCTCCAGCCTGTTACACAGGAACAGGAGGAGGCCCCATTCAGCCCCTTCTCCAGCATGTTACACAGGAACTGGAGGAGGCCATTCAGCCCATTCTCCAGCCTGTTACACAGGAACAGAAGGAGGCCCCATTCAGCCCCTTCTTCAGCCTGTTACACAGGAACAGGAGGAGGCCCCATTCAGCGCCTTATCCAGCCGGTTACGCAGGCACAGGAGGAGGCCATTCAGCCCCTTCTCCAGCCTGTTACACAGGAACAGGAGGAGGACATTCAGCCCCTTCTCCAGCATGATACACATGAACAGGAGGAGGCCATTCAGCCCTGACTCTAGCCTGTTAGAAAGGAACAGGAGGAGGCCATTCAGCCCCTTCTCCAGACTGTTACACAGGAACAGGAGGAGGCCATTCAGCCCCATCTCCAGCCTGTTACAGAGGAAGAGGAGGAGGCCATTCAGCCCCTTCTCCAGCCTGTTACATTGGAACAGGAGGAGGCCACATTCTGTCCCTTCCCCAGCCTGTTACACAGGAACAGGAGGAGGCCATTCAGCCCCATCTCCAGCCTGTTACTGAGGAACAGGAGGAGTCCATTCAGCCCCTTCTCCAGACTGTTACACAGGAACAGGAGGAGGCCCCATTCAGCCCCATCTCCTACCTGTTACAGAGGAACAGGAGGAGTCCATTCAGCCCCTTCTCCAGACTGTTACACAGGAACAGGAGGAGGCCCCATTCAGCCCCTTCTCCAGACTGTTACACAGGAACAGGAGGAGGCCATTCAGCCCCTTCTCCATCCTGTTACACAGGAACAGGAGGAGGCCATTCAGCCCCTTCTCCAGCCTGTTACACAGGAACAGGAGGAGGCCCCATTCAGCCCCTTCTCCAGCCTGTTACACAGGAACAGGAGGAGGCCATTCAGCCCCTTCTCCAGCCTGTTACACAGGAACAGGAGGAGGCCATTCAGCCCCTTCTCCAGCCTGTTACACAGGAACAGGAGGAGGCCCCATGCAGCCCCTTTTCCAGCCTGTTACACAGGAACAGGAGGAGGCCCCATTCAGCCCCTTCTCCAGCCTGTTACACAGGAACAGGAGGAGGCCATTCAGCCCCTTCTCCAGCCTGTTCCACAGGAACAGGAGGAGGCCCCATTCAGCCCCTTCTCCAGACTGTTACACAGGAACAGGAGGAGGCCATTCAGCCCCTTCTCCATCCTGTTACACAGGAACAGGAGGAGGCCATTCAGCCCCTTCTCCAGCCTGTTACACAGGAACAGGAGGAGGCCCCATTCTGCCCCTTCTCCAGCCTGTTACACAGGAACAGGAGGAGGCCATTCAGCCCCTTCTCCAGCCTGTTACACAGGAACAGGAGGAGGCCATTCAGCCCCTTCTCCAGCCTGTTACACAGGAACAGGAGGAGGCCCCATGCAGCCCCTTCTCCAGCCTGTTACACAGGAACAGGAGGAGGCCCCATTCAGCCCCTTCTCCAGCCTGTTACACAGGAACAGGAGGAGGCCATTCAGCCCCTTCTCCAGCCTGTTACACAGGAACAGGAGGAGGCCCCATTTAGCCCCTTCTCCAGCCTCTTACACAGGAACAGGAGGAGGCCATTCAGCCCCTTCTCCAGCCTGTTACACAGGAACAGGAGGAGGCCATTCAGCCCCTTCTCCACCCTGTTACACAGGAACAGGAGGAGGCCCCATTCAGCCCCTTCTCCAAACTGTTACACAGGAACAGGAGGAGGCCATTCAGCCCCTTCTCCAGCCTGTTACACAGGAACAGGAGGAGGCCCCATTCAGCCCCTTCTCCAGCCTGTTACACAGGAACAGGAGGAGGCCCCATTCAGCCCCTTCTCCAGCCTGTTACACAGGAACAGGAGGAGGCCATTCAGCCCCTTCTCCAGCCTGTTACACAGGAACAGGAGGAGGCCATTCAGCCCCTTCTCCAGCCTGTTACACAGGAACAGGAGGAGGCCCCATGCAGCCCCTTCTCCAGCCTGTTACACAGGAACAGGAGGAGGCCCCATTCAGCCCCTTCTCCAGCCTGTTACACAGGAACAGGAGGAGGCCATTCAGCCCCTTCTCCAGCCTGTTACACAGGAACAGGAGGAGGCCCCATTCAGCCCCTTCTCCAGACTGTTACACAGGAACAGGAGGAGGCCCCATTCAGCCCCTTCTCCAGCCTGTTTCACTGGGAACAGGAGGAGGCCATTAAGCCCCTTCTCCAGACTGTTACACAGGAACAGGAGGAGGCCCCATTCAGCCCCTTCTCCAGCCTGTTACACAGGAACAGGAGGAGGCCATTCAGCCCCTTCTCCAGCCTGTTTCACTGGGAACAGGAGGAGGCCATTAAGCCCCTTCTCCAGACTGTTACACAGGAACAGGAGGAGGCCCCATTCAGCCCCTTCTCCAGCCTGTTACACAGGAACAGGAGGAGGCCATTCAGCCCCTTCTCCAGACTGTTACACAGGAACAGGAGGAGGCCCCATTCAGCCCCTTCTCCAGCCTGTTTCACTGGGAACAGGAGGAGGCCATTAATCCCCTTCTCCAGTCTGTAATATAGGAACAGTAGGAGGCCCCATTCAGCCCCTTCTCCAGCCTGTTACACAGGAACAGGAGGAGGCCCCATTTAGCCCATTCTCCAGACTGTTACACAGGAACAGGAGGAGGCCCCATTCAGCCCCTTCTCCAGCCTGTTACACAGGAACAGGAGGAGACCATTCAGCCCCTTCTCCAGCCTGTTACACAGGAACAGGAGGAGGCCATTCAGTCCCTTCTCCAGTCTGTTACAGAGGAACAGGAGGAGGCCATTCAGCCCCTTCTCCAGCCTGTTACACAGGAACAGGAGGAGGCCATTCAGCCCCTTCTCCAGCCTGTTACACAGGAACAGGAGGAGGCCATTCAGCCCCTTCTCCAGCCTGTTACACAGGAACAGGAGGAGGCCCCATGCAGCCCCTTCTCCAGCCTGTTACACAGGAACAGGAGGAGGCCCCATTCAGCCCCTTCTCCAGCCTGTTACACAGGAACAGGAGGAGGCCATTCAGCCCCTTCTCCAGCCTGTTACACAGGAACAGGAGGAGGCCCCATTCAGCCCCTTCTCCAGCCTGTTACACAGGAACAGGAGGAGGCCATTCAGCCCCTTCTCCAGCCTGTTACACAGGAACAGGAGGAGGCCATTCAGCCCCTTCTCCAGCCTGTTACACAGGAACAGGAGGAGGCCCCATGCAGCCCCTTTTCCAGCCTGTTACACAGGAACAGGAGGAGGCCCCATTCAGCCCCTTCTCCAGCCTGTTACACAGGAACAGGAGGAGGCCCCATGCAGCCCCTTTTCCAGCCTGTTACACAGGAACAGGAGGAGGCCCCATTCAGCCCCTTCTCCAGCCTGTTACACAAGAACAGGAGGAGGCCATTCAGCCCCTTCTCCAGCCTGTTACACAGGAACAGGAGGAGGCCATTCAGCCCCTTCTCCAGCCTGTTACACAGGAACAGGAGGAGGCCATTCAGCCCCTTCTCCAGCCTGTTACACAGGAACAGGAGGAGGCCCCATGCAGCCCCTTCTCCAGCCTGTTACACAGGAACAGGAGGAGGCCCCATTCAGCCCCTTCTCCAGCCTGTTACACAGGAACAGGAGGAGGCCATTCAGCCCCTTCTCCAGCCTGTTACACAGGAACAGGAGGAGGCCCCATTCAGCCCCTTCTCCAGACTGTTACACAGGAACAGGAGGAGGCCCCATTCAGCCCCTTCTCCAGCCTCTTACACAGGAACAGGAGGAGGCCATTCAGCCCCTTCTCCAGCCTGTTTCACTGGGAACAGGAGGAGGCCATTAAGCCCCTTCTCCAGACTGTTACACAGGAACAGGAGGAGGCCCCATTCAGCCCCTTCTCCAGCCTGTTACACAGGAACAGGAGGAGGCCATTCAGCCCCTTCTCCAGCCTGTTTCACTGGGAACAGGAGGAGGCCATTAAGCCCCTTCTCCAGACTGTTACACAGGAACAGGAGGAGGCCCCATTCAGCCCCTTCTCCAGCCTGTTACACAGGAACAGGAGGAGGCCATTCAGCCCCTTCTCCAGACTGTTACACAGGAACAGGAGGAGGCCCCATTCAGCCCCTTCTCCAGCCTGTTTCACTGGGAACAGGAGGAGGCCATTAATCCCCTTCTCCAGTCTGTAATATAGGAACAGTAGGAGGCCCCATTCAGCCCCTTCTCCAGCCTGTTACACAGGAACAGGAGGAGGCCCCATTTAGCCCATTCTCCAGACTGTTACACAGGAACAGGAGGAGGCCCCATTCAGCCCCTTCTCCAGCCTGTTACACAGGAACAGGAGGAGACCATTCAGCCCCTTCTCCAGCCTGTTACACAGGAACAGGAGGAGGCCATTCAGTCCCTTCTCCAGTCTGTTACAGAGGAACAGGAGGAGGCCATTCAGCCCCTTCTCCAGCCTGTTACACAGGAACAGGAGGAGGCCATTCAGCCCCTTCTCCAGCCTGTTACACAGGAACAGGAGGAGGCCATTCAGCCCCTTCTCCAGCCTGTTACACAGGAACAGGAGGAGGCCCCATGCAGCCCCTTCTCCAGCCTGTTACACAGGAACAGGAGGAGGCCCCATTCAGCCCCTTCTCCAGCCTGTTACACAGGAACAGGAGGAGGCCATTCAGCCCCTTCTCCAGCCTGTTACACAGGAACAGGAGGAGGCCCCATTCAGCCCCTTCTCCAGCCTGTTACACAGGAACAGGAGGAGGCCATTCAGCCCCTTCTCCAGCCTGTTACACAGGAACAGGAGGAGGCCATTCAGCCCCTTCTCCAGCCTGTTACACAGGAACAGGAGGAGGCCCCATGCAGCCCCTTTTCCAGCCTGTTACACAGGAACAGGAGGAGGCCCCATTCAGCCCCTTCTCCAGCCTGTTACACAGGAACAGGAGGAGGCCATTCAGCCCCTTCTCCAGCCTGTTACACAGGAACAGGAGGAGGCCCCATTCAGCCCCTTCTCCAGACTGTTACACAGGAACAGGAGGAGGCCATTCAGCCCCTTCTCCATCCTGTTACACAGGTACAGGAGGAGGCCATTCAGCCCCTTCTCCAGCCTGTTACACAGGAACAGGAGGAGGCCCCATTCTGCCCCTTCTCCAGCCTGTTACACAGGAACAGGAGGAGGCCATTCAGCCCCTTCTCCAGCCTGTTACACAGGAACAGGAGGAGGCCATTCAGCCCCTTCTCCAGCCTGTTACACAGGAACAGGAGGAGGCCCCATGCAGCCCCTTCTCCAGCCTGTTACACAGGAACAGGAGGAGGCCCCATTCAGCCCCTTCTCCAGCCTGTTACACAGGAACAGGAGGAGGCCATTCAGCCCCTTCTCCAGCCTGTTACACAGGAACAGGAGGAGGCCCCATTTAGCCCCTTCTCCAGCCTCTTACACAGGAACAGGAGGAGGCCATTCAGCCCCTTCTCCAGCCTGTTACACAGGAACAGGAGGAGGCCATTCAGCCCCTTCTCCACCCTGTTACACAGGAACAGGAGGAGGCCCCATTCAGCCCCTTCTCCAAACTGTTACACAGGAACAGGAGGAGGCCATTCAGCCCCTTCTCCAGCCTGTTACACAGGAACAGGAGGAGGCCCCATTCAGCCCCTTCTCCAGCCTGTTACACAGGAACAGGAGGAGGCCCCATTCAGCCCCTTCTCCAGCCTGTTACACAGGAACAGGAGGAGGCCATTCAGCCCCTTCTCCAGCCTGTTACACAGGAACAGGAGGAGGCCATTCAGCCCCTTCTCCAGCCTGTTACACAGGAACAGGAGGAGGCCCCATGCAGCCCCTTCTCCAGCCTGTTACACAGGAACAGGAGGAGGCCCCATTCAGCCCCTTCTCCAGCCTGTTACACAGGAACAGGAGGAGGCCATTCAGCCCCTTCTCCAGCCTGTTACACAGGAACAGGAGGAGGCCCCATTCAGCCCCTTCTCCAGACTGTTACACAGGAACAGGAGGAGGCCCCATTCAGCCCCTTCTCCAGCCTCTTACACAGGAACAGGAGGAGGCCATTCAGCCCCTTCTCCAGCCTGTTTCACTGGGAACAGGAGGAGGCCATTAAGCCCCTTCTCCAGACTGTTACACAGGAACAGGAGGAGGCCCCATTCAGCCCCTTCTCCAGCCTGTTACACAGGAACAGGAGGAGGCCATTCAGCCCCTTCTCCAGCCTGTTTCACTGGGAACAGGAGGAGGCCATTAAGCCCCTTCTCCAGACTGTTACACAGGAACAGGAGGAGGCCCCATTCAGCCCCTTCTCCAGCCTGTTACACAGGAACAGGAGGAGGCCATTCAGCCCCTTCTCCAGACTGTTACACAGGAACAGGAGGAGGCCCCATTCAGCCCCTTCTCCAGCCTGTTTCACTGGGAACAGGAGGAGGCCATTAATCCCCTTCTCCAGTCTGTAATATAGGAACAGTAGGAGGCCCCATTCAGCCCCTTCTCCAGCCTGTTACACAGGAACAGGAGGAGGCCCCATTTAGCCCATTCTCCAGACTGTTACACAGGAACAGGAGGAGGCCCCATTCAGCCCCTTCTCCAGCCTGTTACACAGGAACAGGAGGAGACCATTCAGCCCCTTCTCCAGCCTGTTACACAGGAACAGGAGGAGGCCATTCAGTCCCTTCTCCAGTCTGTTACAGAGGAACAGGAGGAGGCCATTCAGCCCCTTCTCCAGCCTGTTACACAGGAACAGGAGGAGGCCCCATTCAGCCCCTTCTCCAGCCTGTCCAGCATTTCTGAATGGAGGGCTGTGACAAGTATTGTTCCTCAGGGATCGGTGCTGGGACCTTTGCTGTTTGTAATATATTATAAATGATTTCGATGAAAATGTAACTGGATTGATTAGTAAGTTTGCGGACCACACAAAGTTTGGTGGGTTTGCGGATAGCGATGAGCACCATCGGAGGTTACAGCAGGATATAGATCAGTTGGAGACTTGGGCGGAGAGATGGCAGATGGAGTTTAATCCGGACAAATGTGAGGTAATGCATTTTGGAAGGTCTAATTCAGATAGGAAATATACAGTAAATGGCAGAACCCTTAAGAGTATTGATAGGCAGAGGGATCTGGGTGTACAGGTACACAGGTCACTGAAAGTGGCAACGCAGGTGGAGAAGGTAGTCAAGAAGGCATACGGCATGCTTGCCTTCATCGGCCAGGGGATTGAGTTTAAAAATTGGCAAGTCATGTTGCAGCTTGAGAGAACCTTAGTTATACCGCACTTGGAATATAGTGTTCAATTCTGGTCGCCACAGCACCAGAAGGATGTGGAGGCTTTGGAGAGGGTACAGAAAAGATTTACCAGGATGTTGCCTGGTATGGAGGGCATTAGCTATGAGGAGAGGTTGGAGAAACTCGGTTTGTTCTCACTGGAGTGATGGAGGTTGAGGGGAGACCTGATAGAAATCTCCAAGATTATGAGAGGCATGGACAGAGTGGATAGTCAGAAGCTTTTTCCCAGGGTGGAAGAGTCCATTACTAGAGGCACAGGTTTAAGGTGCGAGGGACAAGGTTTAAAGGAGATGTATGAGGCAGATTTTTTACACAGAGGGTGGTGGGTGCCTGGAACTCACTGCCGGGGGAGGTAGTGGAAGCGGATATAATCGTGACTTTTAATGGGCGTCTTGACAAATACATGAATAGGATGGGAATAGAGGGATCTCGTCCCCGGAAGGGTAGGGGGTTTTATTTCAGTCGGGCAGCATGGTCGGAGCAGGCTTGGAGGGCCGAAGGGCGTGATCCTGTGCTGTAATTTTCTTTGTTCTTTGTTACAAGGAACAGGAGGAGGCCATTCAGCCCCTTCCCCAGTCTGTTAGACAGGAACAGGAGGAGGCCCCATTCAGCCCCTTCTCCAGCCTGTTATATAGGAAACAGGAGGAGGCCCCATTCAGCCCCTTCTCCAGCCTGTTGCACAGGAATAGGAGGAGGCCATTCAGTCCCATCTCCAGCCTGTAACACAGGAACAGGAGGAGGCCCCATTCAGCCCCTTCTCCAGCCTGTTATACAGGGAACAGGAGGAGGCCCCATTCAGCCCGTTCCCCAGCCTGTTACACAGGAACAGGAGGAGGCCCCATTCAGCCCCTTCTCCAGCCTGTTACACAGGGAACAGGAGGAGGACCCATTCAACCCCTTTTCCAGCCTGTTACACAGGAACAGGAGGAGGCCCCATTCAGCCCCTTCTCCAGCCTGTTACACAGGAACAGGAGGAGGCCCAATTCAGCCCCTTCTCCAGCCTGTTACACAGGAACAGGAGGAGGCCCCATTCAGCCCCTTCTCCTGCCTGTTACACAGGAACAGGAGGAGGCCCCATTCAGCGCCTTCTCCAGGCTGTTACACAGGAACAGGAGGAGGCCCCATTCAGCTCCTTCTTCAGCCTGTTACACAGGAACAGGAGGAGGCCCCATTCAGCCCCTACTCCAGCCTGTTACACTGGAACAGGAGGAGGCCATTCACCCCCTTCTCCAGCCTGTTTCACTGGGAACAGGAGGAGGCCATGAATCCCCTTCTCCAGTCTGTTACAAAGGAACAGGAGGAGGCCCCATTCAGCCCCTTCTCCAGCCTGTTACACAGGAACAGGAGGAGTCCCCATTTAGCCCATTCTCCAGTCTGTTACACAGGGAACAGGAGGAGGCCCCATTCAGGCCCTTCTCCAGCCTGTTACACAGGAACAGGAGGAGGCCCCATTCAGCCCCTTCTCCAGCCTGTTACACAGGAATAGGAGGAGGCCATTCAGCCCCTTCGCCAGGCTGTTACACAGGAACAGGAGGAGGCCCCATTCAGCCCCTTCTCCAGCCTGTTCCACAGGAACAGGAGGCCCCATTCAGCCCCTTCTTCAGCCTGTTACACAGGAACAGGAGGTGGCCCCATTCAGCCCCTTCTTCAGCCTGTTCCACAGGAACAGGAGGAGGCCATTCAGCCCCTTCTCCAGCCTGTTGCACAGGAACAGGAGGAGACCCCATTCAGCCCCTTCTCCAGCCTGTTACACAGGAACAGGAGGAGGCCCCATTCAGTCCCTTCTCCAGCCTGTTACACAGGAACAGGAGGAGGCCGCATTCAGCCCCTTCTCCAGCCTGTTAAACAGGAACAGGAGGAGGCCCCATTCAGCCCCTTCTCCAGTCTGTTACACAGGAACAGGAGGAGGCCCCATTCAGCCCCTTCTCCAGCCTGTTACACAGGAACAGGAGGAGGCCCCATGCAGCCCCTTCTCCAGCCTGTTACACAGGAATAGGAGGAGGCCATGCAGCCCCTTCTCCAGCCTCTTACACAGGAACAGGAGGAGGCCCCATTCAGCCCGTTCCCCAGCCTGTTACACAGGAACAGGAGGAGGCCCCATTCAGCCCCTTCTCCAGCCTGTTACACAGGGAACAGGAGGAGGACCCATTCAACCCCTTTTCCAGCCTGTTACACAGGAACAGGAGGAGGCCCCATTCAGCCCCTTCTCCAGCCTGTTACACAGGAACAGGAGGAGGCCCAATTCAGCCCCTTCTCCAGCCTGTTACACAGGAACAGGAGGAGGCCCCATTCAGCCCCTTCTCCTGCCTGTTACACAGGAACAGGAGGAGGCCCCATTCAGCGCCTTCTCCAGGCTGTTACACAGGAACAGGAGGAGGAGATTCAGTCCCTTCTCCAGCCTCTTACACAGGAACAGGAGGAGGCCCCATTCAGCTCCTTCTTCATCCTGTTACACAGGAACAGGAGGAGGCCATTCAGCCCCTTCTCCAGCCTGTTAGACAGGAACAGGAGGAGGCCCCATTCAGCCCCTTCTCCAGGCTGTTACACAGGAACAGGAGGAGGCCCCATTCAGCCCCTTCTCCAGCCTGTTACACAGGAACAGGAGGAGGCCATTCACCCCCTTCTCCAGCCTGTTTCACTGGGAACAGGAGGAGGCCATGAATCCCCTTCTCCAGTCTGTTACATAGGAACAGGAGGAGGCCCCATTCAGCCCCTTCTCCAGCCTGTTACACAGGAACAGGAGGAGGCCCCATTTAGCCCATTCTCCAGTCTGTTACACAGGGAACAGGAGGAGGCCCCATTCAGCCCCTTCTCCAGCCTGTTACACAGGAACAGGAGGAGGCCCCATTCAGCCCCTTCTCCAGCCTGTTACACAGGAACAGGAGGAGGCCATTCAGCCCCTTCGCCAGGCTGTTACACAGGAACAGGAGGAGGCCCCATTCAGCCCCTTCTCCAGCCTGTTCCACAGGAACAGGAGGCCCCATTCAGCCCCTTCTTCAGCCTGTTACACAGGAACAGGAGGAGGCCATTCAGCCCCTACTCCAGCCTGTTACACAGGAACAGGAGGCCCCATTCAGCCCCTTCTTCAGCCTGTTACACAGGAACAGGAGGAGGCCCCATTCAATCCCTTCTCCAGCCTGTTACACAGGAACAGGAGGAGGCCCCATTCAGCCCCTTCTCCAGCCTGTTACACAGGAACAGGAGGAGGCCCCATTCAGCCCCTTCTCCAGTCTGTTACACAGGAACAGGAGGAGGCCCCATTCAGCCCCTTCTCCAGCCTGTTACACAGGAACAGGAGGAGGCCCCATGCAGCCCCTTCTCCAGCCTGTTACACAGGAACAGGAGGAGGCCATGCAGCCCCTTCTCCAGCCTCTTACACAGGAACAGGAGGAGGCCATTCAGCCCCTTCTCCAGCCTGTTTCACAGGAACAGGAGGAGGCCCCATTCAGCCCCTTCTCCAGCCTGTTACACAGGAACAGGAGGAGGCCCCATTCAGCCCCTTCTCCAGCCTGTTTCACAGGAACAGGAGGAGGCCCCATTCAGCCCCTTCTCCAGACTGTTACACAGGAACAGGAGGAGGCCCCATTCAGCCCCTTCTCCAGCCTGTTACACAGGAACAGGAGGAGGCCCCATTCAGCCCCTTCTCCAGCGTGTTACACAGGAACAGGAGGAGGCCCCATTCAGCCCCTTCTCCAGCCTGTTACACAGGAACAGGAGGAGGCCCCATACAGTCTCTTCTCCAGCCTGTTACTCAGGAACAGGAGGAGGCCATTCAGCCCCTACTACAGCCTGTTACACAGGAACAGGAGGAGGTCCCATTCAGCCCCTTCTCCAGCCTGTCCAGCATTTCTGAATGGAGGGCTGTGACAAGTGGTGTTCCTCAGGGATCGGTGCTGGGACCTTTGCTGTTTGTAATATATTATAAATGATTTGGATGAAAATGTAACTGGTTTGATTAGTAAGTTTCCGTCCACACAAAGGTTGGTGGATTTGCGGATAGCGATGAGCAACATCGGAGGTTACAGCAGGATATAGATCAGTTGGAGACTTGGGCGGAGAGATGGCAGATGGAGTTTAATCCGGACAAATGTGAGGTAATGCATTTTGGAATGTCTAATACAGATAGGAAATATACAGTAAATGGCAGAACCCTTAAGAGTATTGATAGGCAGAGGGATCTGGGTGTACAGGTACACAGGTCACTGAAAGTGGCAATGCAGGTGGAGAAGGTAGTCAAGAAGGCATACGGCATGCTTGCCTTCATCGGCCAGGGTATTGAGTGTAAAAATTGGCAAGTCATGTTGCAGCTTTCCAGAACCTTAGTTATACCGCACTTGGAATATAGTGTTCAATTCTGGTCGCCACACTGCCAGAAGGATGTGGAGGCTTTGGAGAGGGTGCAGAAAAGATTTACCAGGATGTTGCCTGGTATGGAGGGCTTTAGCTATGAGGAGAGGTTGGAGAAACTCGGTTTGTTCTCACTGGAGTGATGGAGGTTGAGGGGAGACCTGATAGAAGTCTGCAAGATAATGAGAGGCATGGACAGAGTGGATAGTCAGAAGCTTTTTCCCAGGGTGGAAGAGTCCATTACTAGAGGCACAGGTTTAAGGTGCGAGGGACAAGGTTTAAAGGAGATGTATGAGGTAGATTGTTTACACAGAGGGTGGTGGGTGCCTGGAACTCGCTGCCGGGGGAGGTAGTGGAAGCAGATATGATCGTGACTTTTAAGGGGCGTCTTGACAAATACATGAATAGGATGGGAATAGAGGGATCTGGTCCCCGGAAAGGTCGGGGGTTTTAGTTCAGTCGGGCAGCATAATCGGTGCAGGCTTGGAGGGCCGAAGGGCCTGTTCCTGTGCTGTAATTTTCTTTGTTCGTTGTTACATGGAACAGGAGGAGGCCATTCAGCCCCTTCCCCAGCCTGTTACACAGGAACAGGAGGAGGCCCCATTCAGCCCCTTCTCCAGCCTGTTACACAGGAACAGGAGGAGGCCATTCAGCCCCTTCTCCAGCCTCTTACACAGGAACTGGAGGAGGCCATTCAGCCCATTCTCCAGCCTGTTACACAGGAATAGGTGGAGGCCCCATTCAGGCCCTTCTCCAGCCTGTTAGACAGGAACAGGAGGAGGCCATTCAGCCCCTTTCCCAGCCTGTTACACAGGAAAAGGAGGAGGCCCCATTCAGCCCCTTCTCCAGCCTGTTACACAGGAACAGAAGGAGGCCCCATTCAGCCCCTTCTCCAACCTGTTACACAGGAACAGAAGGAGGCCCCATTCAGCCGCTTCTCCAGCCTGTTACACAGGAACAGGAGGAGGCCATTCAGCACCTTCTCCAGCCTGTTACACAGGAACAGGAGGAGGCCATTCAGCCCCTTCTCCAGCCTGTTACACAGGTACAGGAGGAGGCCATTCAGCCCCTTCTCCAGCCTGTTACACAGGAACAGGAGGAGGCCCCATTCAGCCCCTTCTCCAGCCTGTTACACAGGAACTGGAGGAGGCCATTCAGCCCCATCTCCAGCCTCTTGCACAGGAACAGGAGGAGGCCCCATTCAGCCCCTTCTCCAGCCTGTTACACAGGAACAGGAGGAGGCCATTCAGCCCCTTCTCCAGCCTCTTACACAGGAACTGGAGGAGGCCATTCAGCCCATTCTCCAGCCTGTTACACAGGAATAGGTGGAGGCCCCATTCATCCCCTTCTCCAGCCTGTTAAAAAGGAACAGGAGGAGGCCATTCTGCCCCTTCTCCAGACTGTTACAAAGGAACAGGAGGCGCTCATTCAGCCCCATTTTCAGGCTGTTACACAGTAACAGGAGGAGGCACCATTCAGCCCCTTGTCCAGCCTGTTACACAGGAACGGGAGGAGGCCCCATTCAGCCCCTTCTCCAGCCTGTTACACAGGAACAGGAGGAGGCCCCATTCAGCCCCTTCTCCAGCCCGTAACACAGTAACAGGAGGAGGCCCCATTCAGCCCCTTCTCCAGTCTGTTACACAGGAACAGGAGGAGGCCCCATTTAGCCCCTTCTCCAGCCTGTTATACAGGGAACAGGAGGAGGTCATTCAGCCCCTTTTTCAGACTGTTACACAGGGATCAGGAGGAGGCCCCATTCAGCCCCTTCTCCAGACTGTTACACAGGAACAGGAGGAGGCCCCATTCAGCCCCTTCTCCAGACTGTTACACGGGAACAGGAGGAGGTCATTCAGCCCCTTTTTCAGACTGTTACACAGGAACAGGAGGAGGCCCCATTCAGCCCCTTCTCCAGCCTGTTACACAGGAACAGGAGGAGCCCCCATTGAGCCCCTTCTCCAGCCTGTTACACAGGAACAGGAGGAGGCGATTCAGCCCCTTCTCCAGCCTATTACACAGGATGAGGAGGAGGAGGCCATTCAGCCCCTTCTCCAGCCTCTTACACAGGAACAGGAGGAGGCCCCATTCAGCCCCTTCTCCAGCCTGTTACAGAGGAACAGGAGGAGGCCCCATTCAGCCCCTACTCCAGCCTCTTACACAGGAACAGGAGGAGGCACCATTCAGCCACTTCTCCAGCCTGTTACACAGGAACAGGAGGAAGCCATTCAGCCGCTTCTCCAGCCTGTTACACAGGAACAGGAGGAGGCCCCATTCAGCCCCTTCTCCAGCCTGTTACACAGGAACAGGAGGAGGCCATTCAGACCCTTCTCCAGCCTCTTACACAGGAACAGGTGGAGGCCATTCAGCCCCTACTCCAGCCTGTTAAACAGGAACAGGAGGAGGCCCCATTCAGCCCCTTCTCCAGCCTGTTTCACTGGGAACAGGAGGAGGCCATTCAGCCGCTACTCCAGCCTGTTACACATGAACAGGAGGAGGCCATTCAGCCCCTTCTCCAGCCTGTTACACAGGAACAGGAGGAGGCCATTCAGCCCCTTCTTCAGCCTGTTACACAGGAACAGGAAGAGGCCTTTCAGCCCCTTCTCCAGCCTGTTACACAGAAACAGGAGGAGGCCCCATTCAGCCCCTTCTCCAGCCTGTTGGACAGGAACAGGAGGAGGCCATTCAGCCCCTTCTCCAGCCTATTACACAGGAGGAGGAGGAGGAGGCCATTCAGCCCCTTCTCCAGCCTCTTACACAGGAACAGGAGGAGGCCCAATTCAGCCCCTTCTCCAGCCTGTTACAGAGGAACAGGAGGAGGCCCCATTCAGCCCCTACTCCAGCCTCTTACACAGGAACAGGAGGAGGCCCCATTCAGCCACTTCTCCAGCCTGTTACACAGGAACAGGAGGAGGCCATTCAGCCCCTTCTCCAGCCTGTTACACAGGAACAGGAGGAGGCCCCATTCAGCCCCTTCTCCAGCCTGTTACACAGGAACAGGAGGAGGCCATTCAGCCCCTTCTCCAGCCTCTTACACAGGAACAGGTGGAGGCCATTCAGCCCCTACTCCAGCCTGTTAAACAGGAACAGGAGGAGGCCCCATTCAGCCCCTTCTCCAGCCTGTTTCACTGGGAACAGGAGGAGGCCATTCAGCCGCTACTCCAGCCTGTTACACATGAACAGGAGGAGGCCATTCAGCCCCTTCTCCAGCCTGTTACACAGGAACAGGAGGAGGTCATTCAGCCCCTTCTTCAGCCTGTTACACAGGAACAGGAAGAGGCCTTTCAGCCCCTTCTCCAGCCTGTTACACAGGAACAGGAGGAGGCCCCATTCAGCCCCTTCTCCAGCCTGTTGGACAGGAATAGGAGGAGGCCATTCAGCCCCTACTCCAGCCTGTAAAACAGGAACAGGAGGAGGCCCCATTCAGTTCCTTCGCCAGTCTGTTACACAGGAACAGGAGGAGGCCCCATTCAGCCCCTTCTCCAGCCTGTTATACAGGAACAGGAGGAGGCCCCATTCAGTCCCTTCTCCAGCCTGTTACACAGGAACAGGAGGAGGCCCCATTCAGCTCCTTCTCCAGCCTGTTACACAGCAACAGGAGGAGGCCCCATTCAGCCCCTTCTCCAGCCTGTTACACAGGAACAGGAGGAGGCCCCATTCAGCCCCTTCTCCAGCCTGTTACACAGGAACAGGGGGAGGCCCCATTCAGCCCCTTCTCCAGCCTGTTAGACAGGAACAGGAGGAGGCCCCATTCAGCCCCTTCTCCAGTCTGTTACACAGGGAAAGAGAGGAGATCCCATTCAGCCCCTTCTCCAGCCTGTTACACAGGAACAGGAGGAGGCCCCATTCAGACCCTTCTCCAGCCTGTTACACAGGAACAGGAGGAAGCCCCATTCAGCCCCTTCTCCAGCCTGTTACACAGGAACAGGAGGAGGCCCCATTCAGCCCCTTCTCCAGCCTGTTACACAGGAACAGGAGCGGGCCCCATTCAGCCCCTTCTCCAGCCTGTTACACAGGAACAGGAGGAGGCCCCATTCAGCCCCTTCTCCAGCCTGTTACACAGGAACAGGAGGAGGCCCCATTCAGCCCCTTCTCCAGCCTGTTACACAGGAACACGAGGAGGCCCCATTCAGCCCCTTCTCCAGCCTGTTACACAGGAACAGGAGGAGGCCCCATTCAGCCCCTTCTCCAGCCTGTTACACAGGAACAGGAGGAGGCCCCATTCAGTCCCTTCTCCAGCCTGTTACACAGGAACAGGAGGAGGCCCCATTCAGCCCCTTCTACAGCCTGTTACACAGGAACAGGAGGAGGCCCCATTCAGCCCCTTCTCCAGCCTGTTACACAGGAACAGGAGGAGGCCCCATTCAGCCCCTTCTCCAGTCTGTTACACAGGGAAAAGGAAGAGGCCCCATGCAGACCCTTCTCCAGCCTGTTACACAGGAACAGGAGGAAGCCCCATTCAGACCCTTCTCCAGCCTGTAACACAGGAACAGGAGGAGGCCCCATTCAGCCCCTTCTCCAGCCTGTTACACAGGAACAGGAGGAGGCCATTCAGCCCCTTCTCCAGCCTGTTACACAGGAACAGGAGGAGGCCCCATTCAGCCTCTTCTCCAGCCTGTTACACAGGAACAGGAGGAGGCCATTCAGCCCCTTCTCCAGCCTGTTGCACAGGAACAGGAGGAGGCCATTCAGCCCCTTCTCCAGCCTGTAACACAGGAACAGGAGGAGGCCCCATTCAGCCCCTTCTCCAGCCGGTTACACAGGAACAGGAGGAGGCCCCATTCAGCCCCTTCTCCAGCCTGTTCCACTGGAACAGGAGGAGGCCCCATTCAGCCCCTTCTCCAGCCTGTCCAGCATTTCTGAATGGAGGGCTGTGACAAGTGGTGTTCCTCAGGGATCGGTGCTGGGAACTTTGCTGTTTGTAATATATTATAAATCATTTCGATGATAATGTAACTGGATTGATTAGTAAGTTTGCGGACCACACAAAGTTTGGTGGGTTTGCGGATAGCGATGAGCACCATCGGAGGTTACAGCAGGATATAGATCAGTTGGAGACTTGGGCGGAGAGATGGCAGATGGAGTTTAATCCGGACAAATGTGAGGTAATGCATTTTGGAAGGTCTGATTCAGATAGGAAATATACAGTAAATGGCAGAACCCTTAAGAGTATTAATAGGCAGAGGGATCTGGGTGTACAGGTACACAGGTCACTGAAAGTGGCAACGCAGGTGGAGAAGGTAGTGAAGAAGGCATACGGCATGCTTGCCTTCATCGGCCGGGGTGTTGAGTTTAAAAATTGGCAAGTCATGTTGCAGCTTTATAGAACCTTAGTTATACCGCACTTGGAATATAGTGTTCAATTCTGGTCGCCACAGTACCAGAAGGATGTGGAGGCTTTGGAGAGGGTACAGAAAAGATTTACCAGGATGTTGCCTGGTATGGAGGGCATTAGCTATGAGGAGAGGTTGGAGAAACTCGGTTTGTTCTCCCTGGAGTGATGGAGGTTGAGGGGAGACCTGATAGAAGTCTGCAAGATTATGAGAGGCATGGACAGAGTGGATATTCAGAAGCTTTTTCCCAGGGTGGAAGAGTCCATTACGAGAGGCACAGGTTTGAGGTGCGAGGGACAAGGTTTAAAGGAGATGTATGAGGTAGATTTTTTACACAGAGGGTGGTGGGTGCCTGGAACTCGCTGCCGGGTGAGGGAGTGGAAGCGGATACGATCGTTACTTTTAAGGGGCGTCTTGACAAATATATGAATAGGATGGGAATAGAGGGATCTGGTCCCTGGAAGGGTAGGGGGTTTTAGTTCAGTCGGGCAGCATAGTCGGTGCAGGCTTGGAGGGCCGAAGGGTCTGTTCCTGTGCTGTAATTTTTTTTGTTCATTATTACAAGTAGCAGGAGGAGGCCATTCAGCCCCTTCCCCAGCTTGTCACACAGGGAACAGGAGGAGGCCCATTCAGCCCCTTCTCCAGCCTGTTACACAGGAACAGGAGGAGGCCCCATTCAGCCACATCTCCAGCCTGTTACACAGGAACAGGAGGAGGCCCCATTCTTCTCCAGCCTGTTACACAGGAACAGGAGGAGGCCCCATTCAGCCCCTTCTCCAGCCTGTTACAGAGGAACAGGAGGAGGCCCCATTCAGACCCTTCTCCAGCCTGTTACACAGGAACAGGAGGAGGCCATTCAGCCCCTTCTCCGGCCTGTTACACAGGAACAGGAGGAGGCCATTCAGCCCCTTCTCCGGCCTGTTACACAGGAACAGGAGGAGGCCATTCAGCCCCTTCTCCAGCCTGTTACACAGGAACAGGAGGAGGCCCCATTCAGCCCCTTCTCCAGCCTGTTACACAGGACCAGGAGGAGGCCCCATTCAGCCCCTTCTCCAGCCTGTTACACAGGAACAGGAGGAGGCCCCATTCAACCCCTTCTCCAGCCTGTTACACAGGAACAGGAGGAGGCCCCATTCTTCTCCGGCCTGTTACACAGGAACAGGAGGAGGCCCCATTCTTCTTCGGCCTGTTACACAGGGACAGGAGGAGGCCCCATTCTTCTCCGGCCAGTGTTCCCACATTCAGTGAGTTTGGAGTACATTGTAACTAACACATTAGCCACCTTTGCCCCACGTCTATGGAATAACAATCTCTTCGTTGCAAGACTTAAAATTAATAATTGAACCAGCATCAGTTGGTTGCTTTCGTGTGCCCAAGCATTTCCCAGTTTTTCTCCTGTAGGGTCTATTTCGAACTCTTAGAGTCTGCCCACCCCTGTGCAACCTTCGGTCAGCAAACAGGACAGATAACACCCCTCTATCTGCTCCTGATCAGTCCCCCTGAATTGCTTGTAATCTTTAATCAAATCAACCCTTAACCTTCTCTGTTCTGGCGAAAATAGGAAGCGTAGAGGAGAACATGCCCCTGTCCACATCAACGGGGACGAAGTAGAAAGGGTCGAGAGCTTCAAGTTTTTGGGTGTCCAGATCACCAACAACCTGTCCTGGTCCCCCCCACGCCGACACTATAGTTAAGAAAGCCCCACCAACACCTCTACTTTCTCAGGAGGCTAAGGAAATTTGACATGTCAGCTACGACGCTCACCAACTTTTACAGATGCACCATAGAAAACATTCTTTCTGGTTGATCACAGCTTGGTATGGGCTCCTGCTCTGCCCAAGACCGCAAGGAACTACAAAGGGTTGTGAATGTAGCCCAGTCCCATCACGCAAACCAGCCTCCCACCCATTGACTCTGTCTACACTTCCCGCTGCCTCGGGGAAAAGCAGCCAGCATAATTAAGGACCCCACGCACCCCGGACATTCTCTCTTCCACCTTCTTCCATCGGGAAAAAGATGCAAAAGTCTGAGGACACGTACCGACCGACTCGAGAACAGCTTCTTCCCTGCTGCTGTCAGACTTTTGACTGGACCTACCTCGCATTAAGTTGATCTTTCTCTACACCCCAGCTGTAACTGTAACACTACATTCTGCACTCTCTCCTTTCCTTCTCTATGAACGGTATGCTTTGTATAGCGCGCAAGGAACAATACTTTTCACTGTATCCCAATACATGTGACAATAATAAATCAAATCACATGAAGTTGATCTAATCAGATCAGGCCCATCTGAATGCTCTCTCACTCCACTTTCCTGTCTTCTCTCCCTTAAATCCCCCCGAGTGATTAAACAAAAAAGGAAGCACCGACCTCGGCCTCGGAAATGTCCGAGGACTCGGTGTCCCCTGGGGTAAGGAATCCTAAAGGACGACCAGTCTTGGAGAGAAGATATTCCTCTCCACATCCATCTAAAACGAGCACCCCCTCATTCTGAGACTGTGCCCTCTGATCCGACGCTCCCCCATGAGTGGAAACACTCTCCTGACATTTTCGCTACAGCAGAGAAGGCTGAGGATGAGAACTGATTGGTGGGGCTGAAGGAGGAGGGAAAATGTGGACCATTTAAATCTCGCATGCGAAATTCTCTCAGGGTGGCACAGCGGGTTAGCGCTGCTGCCTCACAGCGCCAGGGACCCGGGTTCGATTCACGGCTTGGGTCACTGTCTGTGTGGAGTCTGCACGTGCTCCCCGTGTCTGCGTGGGTTTCCTCCGGGTGCTCCGGTTTCCTCCCACAGTCTGAAAGACGTGCTGGTTAGGGTGCATTGGGCCGTGCTAAATTCTCCCTCAGTGGAACCCCGAACAGGCTCCGGAGTGTGGGCGACTAGGGGATACTCACAGTAACTTCATTGCAGTGTTAATATAAGCCGACTTGTTACTAAAAAATGAACTTTCAAAAGAATTAACCTAACCTACACATCTTTGGTCACTAAGGGACAATTTAGCATGGCCAATCCACCCTAACCTGCACATCTTTGGACACTAAGGGACAATTTAGCATGGCCAATTCACCCAAACCTGCACATCTTTGGTCACTAAGGGATAATTTAGCATGGCCAATCCAGCCTAACCTACACAACTTTGGTCACTAAGGGACAATTTAGCATGGCCAATCCACCTACCTGCACATCTTTGGACACTAAGGGACAGTTTAGCATGACCAATCCACCCTAACCTGCACATCTTTGGACACTAAGGGACAATTTAGCATGGCCAATCCACCCTAACCTGCACATCTTTGGACAATAAGGGACAATTTAGCATGGCCAATCCACCCTCAGCTCCACATCTTTGGTCACTAAGGGACAATTTAGCATGGCCAATCCACCCTAACCTACACATCTTTGGACACTAAGGGACAATTTAGCACGGCCAATCCACCTAACCTGTACATTTTGGACACTAAGGGACAATTTAGCATGGCCAATCCACCCTAACCTGCACATCTTTGGACACTAAGGGACAATTTAGCACGGCCATTCCACCTACCTGCACATCTTTGGACACTCAGGGACAATTTAGCTGAGCCAATCCACCTAACCTGCACATCTTTGGTCACTAAGGGACAATTTAGCATGGCCAATCCACCCTAACCTACACATCTTTGGTCACTAAGGGACAATTTAGCATGGCCAATCCACCCTAACCCGCACATCTTTGGACACTAAGGGACAATTTAGCATGGCCAATCCACCCAACCTGCACATCTTTGGACACTAAGGGACAATTTAGCACGGCCAATCCACCTAACCTGCACATCTTTGGACACTAAGGGACAATTTAGCACGGCCAATCTACTTAACCTACATATCTTTGGACACTAAGGGACAATTTAGCACGGCCAATCCACCGAACCTGCACATCTTTGGACACTAAGGGACAATTTAGTGCGGCCAATCCACCCTAACCTGCACATCTTTGGACACTAAGGGACAATTTAGCATCGCCAATCCACCCTAAGCTACACATCCTTGGTCACTAAGGGACAATTTAGCATGGCCAATCCACCCTAACCTACACATCTTTGGACACTAAGGGAAACTTTAGCACGGCCAATCCACCCTAACCTGCACATCTCTGGACACTAAGGGACAATTTAGCATGGCCAATCCACCGAACCCGCACATCTTTGAACACTAAGGGACAATTTAGCATGGCCAATCCACCTAACCTGCACATCTTTGGTCACTAAGGGACAATTTAGCATGGCCAATCCACCCTAACCTACACATCTTTGGTCACTAAGGGACAATTTAGCATGGCCTATCCACCTAACCTACACATCTTTGGACACGAAGGGACAATTTAGCATGGCCAATCCACCTGCGCTGCACATCTTTGGACACTAAGGGGCAATTTAGCTTGGCCAATCCACCTAACCTGCACATCTTTGGACACTAAGGGACAATTTAGCATGACCAATCCACCTAACCTGCACATCTTTGGACAGTATGGACAATTTAGCATGGCCAATCCACCTAACCTGCACATCTTTGGACACTAAGGGACAATTTAGCATGGCCAATCCACCCTAACCCGCACATCTTTGGACACTAAGGGGCAATTTAGCATGGCCAATCCACCTAACCTGCACATCTTTGGACACTAAGGGACAATTTAGCATGGCCAATCCACCCTAACCCGCACATCTTTGGACACTAAGGGGCAATTTAGCATGGCCAATCCACCCTAACCTGCACATCTTTGGACACGAAGGGACAATTGAGCACGGCCAATCCACCCTAACCCGCACATCTTTGGACACTAAGGGGCAATTTAGCATGGCCAATCCACCTAACCTGCACATCTTTGGACACTAAGGGGCAATTTAGCATGGCCAATCCACCTATCCTGCACATCTTTGGACACTAAGGGGCAATTTAGCATGGCCAATCCACCCTAACCTGCACATCTTTGGACACTAAGGGACAATTTAGCACGGCCAATCCACCCTAACCTGCACATCTTTGGACAGTAAGGGACAATTCAGCACGGCCAATCCACCCTAACCTACACATCTTTGGACACTAAGGGACAATTTAGCATGGCCAATCCACCCTAACCCGCACATCTTTGGACACTAAGGGGCAATTTAGCATGGCCAATCCACCCTAACCCGCACATCTTTGGACACTAAGGGACAATTTAGCATGGCCAATCCCCCCTAACCCGCACATCTTTGGACACTAAGGGACAATTTAGCATGGCCAATCCACCCTAACCTGCACATCTTTGGACACTAAGGGACAATTTGGCATGGCCAATCCAACTAATCTGCAGATATGCAAATAAAGAAGGTGATAAAGAAGGACTGTAAGAAAAGGGATAACCAGCCGTGGATAATGAAGGAAATTAAGGAGAGTATTAAATTAAAGACCGATGCGTACAGAGTGGCCAAAAATAGTGGAGAATCGGAAGATTGAGAAAACTTTAAGAAACAACAAAGAACGACTCAGAAAGCGATCAAGAAAGGAAAGATACGTTATGAAGCTAGGCGAGCTCTAAATATAAAAAATGATAGTAAAAGCTTTTACAAATATATAAAAAGGAATAGAGTGGCAAGAGTGAATGTTGGACCCTTGGAGGACGAGAGGGGGGATTTCACAGTGGGAAATGAGGAAATGGCTGAAACTTTAAATAAGTTTTTTGTGTCGGTCTTCACGGTGGAAGACACAAATAGTTTACCGAATATTAACGATAGAGGGTTGGTAGGAGGAGAGGTACTCAATACAATTATTGTTACTAGAGAGGCAGTGCTTGGTAGACTAATGGGACTGAAGGTGGACAAGTCCCCGGGCCCGGATGGAATGCATCCCAGGGTGCTGAAAGAAATGTCAGAGGTAATAGCGGATGCGTTAGTGGTTATTTATCAAAATTCATTGGATTCTGGGTAGTGCCGGCGGATTGGAAAACGGCTAATGTTACGCCGCTGTTTAAAAAAGGAAATTGACTAAAGGCGGGTAACTACAGGCCGGTTAGCTTAACGTCAGTAGTTGGGAAAATGCTGGAATCCATCATTAAAGAAGAAATAGCAGGCCATCTGGGTAAGAATGGTTCGATTAAGCAGACACAGCATGGATTCATGAGGGGAAAGTCGTGCTTGACGAACTTGTTGGATTTTTATGAAGATGTGACTAGTGCGGTTGACGGAGGGGAACCGGTGGATGCGGTGTTTTTGGATTTCCAAAAGGCGTTTGATAAGGTGCCTCACAAAAGGTTGCTGCAGAAGATTGGGTCGCTCGGAGTTGGAGGTAGGGTGTTAGCGTGCATTGGGGATTGGCTATCCGACAGGAAGAAGAGAGTTGGAATAGTGCTTTTCTGGTTGGCGGATGGGAACTAGCGGCGTGCCGCAGGGATCGGCACTGGGGCCTCAACTATTTACCATTTATATAGACGATCTGGAGGAGGGGACTGAGTGTAGGGTAACAAAGTTTGCAGACGACACAAAGATAAGTGGAGAAGTGAATCGTGTGGAGGGCGTAGAAGGTCTGCAGAGAGATTTGGACAGGCTGAGTGAGTGGGCGAGGATCTGGCAGATGGAGGATAACGTTGACAAATGCGAGGTTATTCACTTTGGAGGAAATAATAGCAAATTGGATTATTATCTAAATGGAAAAAAATTACAACATGCTACTGTGCAAAGGGACCTGGGGGTCCTTGTGCATGAGACGCAAAAACCCAGTCTGCAGGTGCAACAGGTGATCAAGAAGGCAAATGGGATGTTGGCCTATATCGCAAGGGGGATAGAATATAAAAGCAGAGATGTCTTGCTGCATCTGTACAGGTCATTGGTACAGCTGGAATACTGTGTGCAGTATTGGTCCCCTTATTTGCGGAAGGATATATTGGCCTTGGAGGGAGTGCAGAGAAGGTTCACCAGGTTGATACCAGAGATGAGGGGTGTTGATTATGAGGAGAGACTGAGCAGATTGGGTTTGTACTCGTTGGAATTTAGAAGGCTGAGGGGGGATCTTATCGAGACCTATAAGATAATGAAGGGGCTGGATAGGGTGGAGGTGGAGAGATTCTTTCCACTTAGAAAGGAAACTAGAACTAGAGGACACAGCCTCAAAATAAAGAGGGGTCAGTTTAGGACCGAGTTGAGGAGGAACTTCTTCTCTCAGAGGGTGGTGAATCTCTGGAATTCGCTGCCCACTGAAGTGGTGGAAGCTACCTCGTTGAATATGTTTAAATCACGGATGGATGGATTCCTGATCGGTAAGGGAATTAGCGGATATGGTGAGCAGGCGGGTAAGTGGAACTGATCCACTTCAGATCAGCCATGATCTTATTGAATAGCGGGGCAGGCTCGAGGGGCTAGATGGCCTACTCCTGCTCCTATTTCTTATGTTCTTATGTAAATCCCTCTCAGGCCCATAGCAACGCCCCCCCCTCCCCGCCCAACCCTCTGCACTGCCCAAACCCTCTTCAATCCCCCTCCAAATCCCTCTCAGCACCGTACCCCCCCCCCACTGCCCAAACCCTCTTCAATCCCCCTCCAAATCCCTCTCAGCCCCGTACCCCCCCCCCCGCCCAAATCCTCTTTAATTCCCCTCAAACAAAAAAAAGAACAAAGAACAAAGAACAGTACAGCACAGGAAACAGGCCCTTCGGCCCTCCAAGCCTGTGCCGCTCCTTGGTCCAACTCGACCAATCGTTTGTATCCCTCCATTCCCAAAATGCTCATGTGACTATCCAGGTAAGTCTTAAACGATGTCAGCGTGCCTGCCTCCACCACCCTACTTGGCAGCGTATTCCAGGCCCCCACCACCCTCTGTGTAAAAAACATCCCTCTAATATCTGAGTTATACCTCGCCGCTCTCACCTTGAGCCCGTGACCCCTCGTGATCGTCACCTCCGACCTGGGAAAAAGCTTCCCACTGTTCACCCTATCGATACCCATCATAATCTTGTACACCTGTATTAGGTCTCCCCTCATTCTCCGTCTTTCCAGGGAGAAAAACCCCAGTTTACCCAATCTCTCCTCATAGCTAAGACCCTCCATACCAGGCAACATCCTGGTAAACCTTCTCTGCACTCATAGAACATAGAACAGTCCAGCACAGAACAGGCCCTTCGGCCCACGATGTTGTGCCGAGCTTTATCTGAAACCAAGATCAAGCTATCCCACTCCCTATCATCCTGGTGTGCTCCATGTGCCTATCCAATAACCGCTTAAATGTTTCTAAAGTGTCTGACTCCACTATCACTGCAGGCAGTCCATTCCACACCCCAACCACTCTCTGCGTAAAGAACCTACCTCTGATATCCTTCCTATATCTCCCACCACGAACCCTATAGTTATGCCCCCTTGTAATAGCTCTATCCACCCGAGGAAATAGTATTTGAACGTTCACTCTATCTATCCCCTTCATCATTTTATAAACCTCTATTAAGTCTCCCCTCAGCCTCCTCCGCTCCAGAGAGAACAACCCTAGCTCCCTCAACCATTATTCATAAGACCTACCCTCCAAACCAGGCAGCATCCTGGTAAATCTCCTCTGCACTCTTTCCAGCGCTTCCACATCCTTCTTATAGTGAGGTGACTAGAACTGCACACAATATTCCAAATGTGGTCTCACCAAGGTCCTGTACAGTTGCAGCATAACCCCAGGGCTCTTAAACTCCAACCCCCTGTTAATAAAAGCTGTGATGTGGAGATGCCGGCGTTGAACTGGGGTAAACACAGTAAGAAGTTTTACAACACCAGGTTAAAGTCCAACAGTTTTATTTGGTAGCAAAAGCCACACAAGCTTTCGGAGCTCCAAGCCCCTTCTTCAGGTGAGTGGGAATTCTGTTCACAAACAGGGCATATAAAGACACAGACTCAATTTACATGAATAATGGTTGGAATGCGAATACTTACTGCTAATCAAGTCTTTTAGAAACAAAACAACGTGAGTGGAGAGAGCATCAAGACAGGCTAAAAAGATGTGTGTTGTCTCCAGACAAGACAGCCAGTGAAACTCGGCAGGTCCAGGCAACTGTGGGGGTTACAGCTAGTGTGACATGAACCCAATATCTCGGTTGAGGCCGTCCTCATGTGTGCGGAACTTGGCTATCAGTTTCTGCTCAGCGACTCTGCGCCATCGTGTGTCGGGAAGGCCGCCTTGGAGAACGCTTACCCGAATATCAGAGGCCGAATGCCCGTGACCGCTGAAGTGCTCCCCAACAGGAAGAGAACAGTCTTGCCTGGTGACTGTCGAGCGGTGTTCATTCATCCGTTGTCGCAGCGTCTGCCTAGTTTCCGCAATGTACCATGCCTCGGGACATCCTTTCATGCAGTGTATCAGGTAGACAACGTTGGCCGAGTTGCAAGAGTATGTACTGTGTACCTGGTGGATGGTGTTCTCACGTGAGATGATGGCATCTGTGTCGATGATCCGGCATGTCTTGCAGAGGTTGCTGTGGCAGGGTTGTGTGGTGTCGTGGTCACTGTTCTCCTGGAGGCTGGGTAGTTTGCTGCGGACAATGGTCTGTTTGTGGTTGTGCGGTTGTTTGAAGGCAAGAAGTGGGGGTGTGGGGATGGCCTTGGTGAGATGTTCGTCTTCATCAATGACATGTTGAAGGCTCCGGAGGAGATGCCGTAGCTTCTCCGCTCCGGGGAAGTACTGGACGACGAAGGGTACTCTGTCCACTGTGTCCCGTGTTTGTCTTCTGAGGAGGTCGGTGCGGTTTTTCGCTGTGGCGCGTTAGAACTGTTGATCAATAAGTCGAGCGCCATATCCTGTTCTTATGAGGGCATCTTTCAGCGTCTGGAGGTGTCTGTTGCGATCCTCCTCATCCGAGCAGATCCTGTGTATTCGGAGCGCTTGTCCGTAGGGGATGGCTTCTTTAACGTGTTTAGGGTGGAAGCTGGAGAAGTGGAGCATCGTGAGGTTATCCGTGGGCTTGCGGTACAGTGAGGGGCTGAGGTGACAGTCCTTGATGGAATACGTGTGTGCAAGAGTGTAACCGATTCCGGAGAGTAGTCTATGGTGAGTCTGATGGTGGGATGGAACTTGTTGATGTCATCATAGAGTTGTTTCAGTGATTGTTCACATTGACTCCAAAGGAAGAAAATGTCATCGCTGTATCTAGTGTATAGCATCGGTTGAAGGTCCCGTGCGGTGAAGAAGTCTTGTTTGAACCTGTGCATGAAGATATTGGCATATTGAGGTGCGAATTTGGTCCCCATGGCTGTTCCGTGTGTCTGGATGAAGAACTGGTTGTTGAAGGTGAAGACATTGTGGTCCAGGATGAAGCGGATGAGATGTAAAATTGCATCTGGAAACTGGCAGTTGTTGGCGCTGAGCACTGAGGCCGTTGCAGCAATGCCATCGTCATGGGGGATGCTGGTGTAGAGTGCCGAGACATCCATTGTGACGAGGAGTGCTCCTGGTTCAACTGCTCCATGTGTGTTGAGTTTCTGTAGGAAGTCCGTAGTGTCGCGACAAAAGCTGGGGGTTCTTTGTACAATGGGTTTCAAGATGCCCTTGACATAGCCAGAGAGGTTCTCGCACAGGATCCCATTGCCCGATACGATGGGACGGCCGGGTGTGTTTGCCTTGTGTATTTTTGGGAGGCAGTAGAGATCTCCAACGCGTGGAGTACGTGGGATGAGAGCACGGAGGGTGCTCTGAAGGTCCGGATCAAAGGTCTTGATCAGAGTGTTGAGTTGACGGGTGTGTTCTTTGGTCGGATCTGTGGGTAACTGTCTGTAGTGTTCCTCGTTGTTCAGTTGTCGGTACACTTCTTTGCAGTAATCCGTTCTGTTCAGTATGACGATGGCCCCTCCTTTGTCTGCTGGTTTGATGACAATGTTGCGGTTGGTCTTGAGAGCGTGGATGGCGTTACGTTGTGCTTGGGTGATGTTCGGGGCTGTCTTGTGAGTGCGGCTGATGAATTTGACGCACCTCCTGACGGCTTGGGCATACATGTCAAGTCGAGGGCAGCGGACCACAATTTCTTCACCTTCAACAACCAGTTCTTCATCCAGACACACGGAACAGCCATGGGGACCAAATTCGCACCTCAATATGCCAACATCTTCATGCACAGGTTCGAACAAGACTTCTTCACCGCACGGGACCTTCAACCGATGCTATACACTAGATACATCGATGACATTTTCTTCCTTTGGACTCATGGTGAACAATCACTGAAACAACTCTATGATGACATCAACAAGTTCCATCCCACCATCAGACTCACCATAGACTACTCTCCGGAATCGGTTGCATTCTTGGACACACGCATCTCCATTAAGGACGGTCATCTCAGCACCTCACTGTACCGCAAGCCCACGGATAACCTCACGATGCTCCACTTCTCCAGCTTCCACCCTAAACACGTTAAAGAAGCCATCCCCTACGGACAAGCCCTCCGAATACACAGGATCTGCTCGGATGAGGAGGATCGCAACAGGCACCTCCAGACGCTGAAAGATGCCCTCATAAGAACAGGATATGGCGCTCGACTCATCGATCAACAGTTCCAACGCGCCACAGCGAAAAACCGCACCGACCTCCTCAGAAGACAAACACGGGACACAGTGGACAGAGTACCCTTCGTCGTCCAGTACTTCCCCGGAGCGGAGAAGCTACGGCATCTCCACATCATTGTATAACCTTACCATAACACTCCAACTTTTATACTCGATACTCCGATTTATAAAGGCCAATGTACCAAAGGCACTCTTTACGACCCTATCCACCTGTGACGTCACTTTTAGGGAATTCTGTACTTGTATTCCCAGATCCCTCTGTTCAACTGCACTCTTCAGAGTCCGACCATTTACCCTGTACGTTCTCCTTTGGTTTGTCCTTCCAAAGTGCAAGATCTCACACTTGTCTGCGTTAAATTCCATTTGCCATTTTTCAGCCCATTTTTCTAGTTGGTCCCTCTGCAAGCTTTGAAAACCTTCCTCACTGTCCACTACACCTCCACTCTTTGTATCATCAGCAAACTTGCTGATCCAATTTACCACATTATCATCCAGATCATTGATATAGATGACAAACAACAATGGACCCAACACCGATCCCTGCGGCACACCACTAGTCACAGGCCTCCACTCAGAGAAGCAATCCTCCACAACCACTCTCTGGCTTCTTCCATTGAGCTGCCTTATCCAATTTACGACCTCCCCATGTATACCTAGCGACTGAACCTTCCTAACTAACCTCCCATGAGGGACCTTGTCAAAGGCCTTGCTGAAATCCAGGTAGACAACATCCACCGCCTTCCCTTCATCCACCTTCCTGGTAACCTCCTCGAAAAACTCTCATAGATTGGTCAAACATGACCTGCCACGCACAAAGCCATGTTGACTCTCCCTAATAAGTCCCTGTCTATCCAAATATTTGTAGATCCTATCCCTTATCACACCTTCCAATAACTTGCCCACCACCGACGTCAAACTTACTGGCCGATAATTTCCCGGATTTCTTTTGGAATCTTTTTTAAACAACGGAACAACATGAGCCACCCTCCAATCATCCGGCACCTACCCCGTGAATACTGACATTTTAAATATGTCTGTCAGGGCCCCTGCAAGTTCAACGCTAGCTTCCCTCAAGGTCCGTGGGAATACCCTGTCCGGTCCTGGGGATTTATCCACTCTGATTTGCCTCAAGACAGCGAGCACCTCCTCCCCTTTAATCTGTAAAGGCTCCATGGCCTCCCGACCAGTTTGCCCTATTTCCGTAGACTCCATGCCCGTTTCCTCAGTAAATACGGATGCAAAAAAACCATTTAGTATCTCCCCCATCTCTTTTGGTTGCATACACAGTCTACCACTCTGGTCTTCAAGAGGACCAATTTTATCCCTCACTATCCTTTTGCTCCTAACATACCTATAGAAGCTCTTTGGATTTTCCTTCACTCTGTCTGCCAAAGCAACCTCATGGCTTCTTTTAGCCCTCCTGATTTCCCTCTTAAGTAGCTTCTTGCACTTTTTATACTCCTCGAGCATCTGATCTGCTCCTTGCTGCCTGTACATTTCATACAACTCTCTCTTCCTCTTAATCAGTGTTACAATCTCCCTCGAGAACCAAGGTTCCTTATTCCGATTTACTTTGCCTTTAATCCTGACAGGAACATACAAACTCTGCACTCTCAAAATTTCTCCTTTGAAGGCCTCCCACTTTCCATTTACATCCTTACCAGAGAACAGCCTGTGCCAATCCACACTTCCTAGATCCCTTCTCATTTCATCAAATTTGGCCTTTTTCCAGTTCAGAACTTCAACCCGAGGACCAGATCTACCCTTATCCATGATCAGGTTGAAACTAATGGCATTATGATCACTGGATCCAAAGTGTTCCCTCACACTCGCATCCATCACCTGCCCTAACTCATTTCCCAATAGGAGATCCAATATCGCATCCTCTCTAGTTGGCACCTCTATATACTGATGTAGAAAATTCTCCTGAACACATTTTACAAACTCTACCCCGTCTAAACCTTTAACAGTATGCGAGTCCCAATCTATATGTGGAAAATTAAAATCCCCTACTATCACAACTTTGTGTTTCTTGCAGTTGTCAGCTATCTCTCCGCTGATTTGCTCCTCCAATTCTCGCTGACTATTGGGTGGTCTATAATACAACCCCATTCATGTGGTCATACCTTTCCTGTTTCTCAGCTCCACCCAGAGGGCCTCTGTAGACAAGCTCCCTAATCTATCCTGCCTGAGTACCGCTGTAACATTTTCCCTGACCAACAATGCCACCCCCCCCCCCGACCTTTTATCCCTCTGCCTCTATCCCGCCTGAAACATTGGAACCCTGGAACATTGAGCTGCCAGTCCTGCCCCTCCTGTAGCCAAGTTTCACTAATGGCTATAATGTCATATTTCCACGTGTCTATCCACACCTTCAGCTCATCTGCCTTCCCCACAATACTCCTGGCATTGAAATAGACACACCTCAAAATATTATTTCCACCACCCTCTACCCTTCCATTTGTGATTTTGCTTGAACTAACCTGTCTTTTGACCCCTGCTCCACTATCTGCTCTGGCACTCTGGTTCCCATCCCCCTGCAAATCTAGTTTAAACGCTCCCCAATAACACTAGCAAATCTCCCTGCAAGTATATTGGTCCCCTTGTAGTTTAAGTGTAACCCGTCTCTCTTGTACAGGTCCCACCTGCCCCAGAAGAGGTCCCAATGATCCAAGAATTGGAAACCCTGCCCCCTGCACCAGTTCCTCAGCCACGTGTTCATCCGCCCGAGCATCCTACTCCTGCCCTCACTGGCATGTGGCTCAGGTAGCAATCCTGAGATGACTACCCTCGGGGTCCTGCTTTTTAACTTCCTTCCAAGCTCTTTGTCCTCACCCTTCAGGACCTCCTCACTCTTCCTTCCCACGTCATTTGTACCGACGTGTACCACGACACCTGGCTGATCACCTTCCCACTTTAGAACGCTGTGCACGCGATCGGAGACATCCCTGACCTTGGCACCCGGGAGGCAACAAACCATGCGGGAGTCTCTGTCCCGACCACAGAACCTCCTGTCTGTACCTCTGACCATTGAGTCCCCTATCACTCCTGCTCTCCTCTTCTTCATCCCACCCTTTTGCGCTGTCGAACCAGACTCAGTATCAGAGTTCCGGCTGTCGCAGCTTGTCCCAGGTAAAGCATCTCCCACAACAGTATTCAATTCAGTATACCTGTTGTGGAGGGGTCTGGCCACAGGGGAACCCTGCTCTGCCTGTCCTTTCACACTGCCATTTCCTCTCCTTACAGTAACCCAATTTCCTGTGCTCTGCTGCTTAGGTGTAACTACCTGCCTAAAGCTACTGTCTATAAACTCCTCATTCTCCCGAATTAGATGGAGGTCATCAAGCTCCTGCTCCAGTTCCCTAACACGCTTTGCTAGCAGCTGCAGCTGGACCCATCTTTTGCAGGTGTTGTCGTCAGGGACACCGGAGGTCTCCCTGATATCCCACATCCTGCAGGAGGAGCATTCCAACATCTTGCCTGGCATATTTTTTAACTCTGGGGAAAAACAGGAATAAACTTTCTGAAAAAGAAAAAACCTCCTCTCGCCTCTGCCTATTCTGGCGGAAGCCCGTTTTGAGCCAAAGCCCTTCAGCTCTCACTCTGCCCCCTGCTCAGTCCGCTGCCCGCTAACGACGCTGCCCGCTCAAAAGTGCGGCCTACTTTTAAACCCTCCAAAACCTTCCCTGGCTGCTGCTGGGCCTACTTCCTGTTTTGAAAAAACCCTCTGAATCTTTTCACAAATTTAACTGAAAAATAAATAAATAAATATAATGCACAAACAAGCTCCCTCACCCTCAGCCTGCTCCTGTGGAACAATGAGCTCCCTCATACTGTCACTCAGTAACCCCTCTCTCACCCCACCACCCTGTGTTACTGACTGTATCTGTACTGATGTTAATCCAGCTCCCTCACACTGTCACTCAGTTACCCCTCTCCCCCCAGCACCCTGTGTTACTGACTGTGTCTGTACTGATGTTAATCCAGCTCCCTCACACTTTCACTCAGTAACCCCTCTCCCCCCAGCACCCTGTGTTACTGACTGTATCTGTACTGATGTTAATCCAGCTCCCTCACACTGTCACTCAGTAACCCCTCTCTCACCCCACCACCCTGTGTTACTGACTGTATCTGTACTGATGTTAATCCAGCTCCCTCACACTGTCACTCAGTAACCCCTCTCCCCCCAGCACCCTGTGTTACTGACTGTATCTGTACTGATGTTAATCCAGCTCCCTTCCACTGTCACTCAGTAACCCCTCTCCCCCAGCACCCTGTGTTACTAACTGTAGCTGTACTGATGTTAATCCAGCTCCCTTACACTGTCACTCAGTAACCCCTCTCCCCCAGCACCCTGTGTTACTGACTGTAGCTGTACTGATGTTAATCCAGCTCCCTTACACTGTCACTCAGTAACCTCTCTCCCCCAGCACCCTGTGTTACTGACTGTATCTGTACTGATGTTAATCCAGCTCCCTCACACTGTCACTCAGTAACCCCTCTCCCCCAGCACCCTGTGTTACTGACTGTAGCTGTACTGATGTTAATCCAGCTCCCTCACACTGTCACTCAGTAACCCCTCTCCCCCCAGCACCCTGTGTTACTGACTGTATCTGTACTGATGTTAATCCAGCTCCCTCACACTGTCACTCTGTAACCCCTCTCCCCCAGCACCCTGTGTTACTGACTGTAGCTGTACTGATGTTAATCCAGCTCCCTCACACTGTCACTCAGTAACCCCTCTCCCCCAGCACCCTGTGTTACTGACTGTAGCTGTACTGATGTTAATCCAGCTCCCTCACACTGTCACTCAGTAACCCCTCTCCCCCCAGCACCCTGTGTTACTGACTGTATCTGTACTGATGTTAATCCAGCTCCCTCACACTGTCACTCAGTAACCTCTCTCCCCCAGCACCCTGTGTTACTGACTGTATCTCTACTAATAGTTTAACGGCTGCGGAAAGGCACTTCGAGGGGGATCTGCACACTGCGGTAATATGGGCTGAGGTTAGAAATAGGAAAGGAGCGGTCACATTGTTAGGAGTTTACAATAGGCCCCCAAATAGTAATAGAGATGTGGAGAAAGAAATTGCTAAGCAGATTATGGATATGTGTAGGGGTCACAGGGTAGTTGTCATGGGGGACTTTAACTTTCCAAATATTGATTGGAACCTTTGTAGGTCAAATAGTTTGGATGGGGCAGTTTTTGTGCAGTGTGTGCAGGAGGGTTTCCTGACACAATATGTGGATAGGCTGACAAGAGGTGAGGCCACATTGGATTTGGTACTGGGAAATGAACCGGGCCAAGTGTTAGATTTGGTTGTGGGAGAGCACTTTGGAGATAGTGACCACAATTCGGTGTCTTTTGTTATTGCAATGGAGAGGGATAGGGCCGTACGGTGGGGCAAGGTTTACAATTGGGGGAGAGGTAATTATGATGCGATTAGGGAATAATGAGGGGGCATAAGTTGGGAACAGAAACTGTCAGGGAAAGGAACTAATGAAAAGTGGAACTTTTTCAAGGAACAAATACTGGATGTCCTTGATAGGTATGTCCCTGTCAGGCAGGGAGGAAATGGCCGAGTGAGGGAACCATGGTTCACAAAAGAGGTGGAATGTCTTGTGAAAAGGAAGAGGGAAGCTTATGTAGGGATGAGGAAACAAGGTTCAGATGGCTCGATTGAGGGTTACAAGTTAGCAAGGAATGAGCTGAAAAAGGGGCTTCGGAGAGCTAGGAGGGGACACGAGAAATCCTTGGCGGGTCGGATCAAGGAAAACCCCAAGGCTTTTTACTCTAATGTGAGGAATAAAAGAATGACCAGGGTGAGGTTAGGGCCGGTCAAGGACAGTAGTGTGAACTTGTGTATGGAGTCAGTAGAGATAGGCGAGGTGATGAATGAATACTTTTCTTCAGTGTTCACCAAGGAGAGGGGCCATGTTTTTGAGGAAGAGAAGTTGGTACAGGCTAATAGGCTGGAGGCAATAGATGTTCGGTGGGAGGATGTCCTGGCAGTTTTGAATAAACTGAAGGTCGATAAGTCCCCTGGGCCTGATGAAATGTATCCTAGGATTCTTTGGGAGGCAAGGGATGAGATTGCAGAGCCTTTGGCTTTGATCTTTGGGTCCTCGCTGTCCACGGGGATGGTGCCAGAGGACTGGAGAATGGCGAATGTTGTTCCTCTGTTTAAGAAAGGGAATAGAAATGACCCTGGTAATTATAGACCGGTTAGTCTTACTTCGGTGGTTGGTAAATTGATGGAAAAGGTCCTTAGAGATGGGATTTACGACCATTTAGAAAGATGCGGACTAATCCGGGATAGTCAGCACGGATTCGTGAAGGGCAAGTCGTGCCTCACAAATTTGATAGAATTTTTTGAGGAGGTAACTAAGTGTGTTGATGAAGGTAGGGCAGTTGATGTCATATACATGGATTTTAGTGAGGCATTTGATAAGGTCCCCCATGGTCGGCTTATGATGAAAGTGAGGAGGTGTGGGATAGAGGGAAAGTTGGCCGATTGGATAGGTAACTGGCTGTCTGATCGAAGACAGAGGGTGTTGGTGGATGGAAAATTTTCGGATTGGAGGCAGATTGCTAGCGGAGTGCCGCAGGGATCAGTGCTTGGTCCTCTGCTCTTTGTGATTTTTATTAATGACCTAGAGGAGGGGGCTGAAGGGTGGATCAGTAAATTTGCTGATGACACCAAGATTGGTGGAGTAGTGGATGAGGTGGAGGGCTGTTGTAGGCTGCAAAGAGACATAGATAGGATGCAAAGCTGGGCTGAAAATGGCAAATGGAGTTTAACCCTGATAAATGTGAGGTGATTCATTTTGGTAGGACTAATTTAAATGTGGATTACAGGGTCAAAGGTAGGGTTCTGAAGACTGTGGAGGAACAGAGAGATCTTGGGGTTCATATCCACAGATCTCTAAAGGTTGCCACTCAAGTGGATAGAGCTGTGAAGAAGGCCTATAGTGTGTTAGCTTTTATTCACAGGGGGTTGGAGTTTAAGAGCCGTGGGGTTATGCTGCAACTGTACAGGACCTTGGTGAGACCACATTTGGAATATTGTGTGCAGTTCTGGTCACCTCACTATAAGAAGGATGTGGAAGTGCTGGAAAGAGTGCAGAGGAGATTTACCAGGATGCTGCCTGGTTTGGAGGGTAGGTCTTATGAGGAATGGTTGAGGGAGCTAGGGTTGTTCTCTCTGGAGCGGAGGAGGCTGAGGGGAGACTTAACAGAGGTTTATAAAATGATGAAGGGGATAGATAGAGTGAACGTTCAAAGACTATTACCTCGGGTGGATGGAGCTATTACAAGGGGGCATAACTATAGGGTTCGTGGTGGGAGATACAGGAAGGATATTAGAGGTAGGTTCTTTATGCAGAGAGTGGTTGAGATGTGGAATGGACTGCCTGCAGTGATAGTGGAGTCAGACACTTTAGGAATATTTAAGCGGTTATTGGATAGGCACATGGAGCACACCAGGATGATAGGGAGTGGTTTCAGATAAAGTTCGGCACAACGTTGTGGGCCGAAGGGCCTGTTCTGTGCTGTACTGTTCTATGTTCTATGTTCTAATGTTAATCCAGCTCCGTCAGACTGTCACTCAGTAACCCCTCTCCCCCCAGCACCCTGTGTTACTGACTGTATCTGTACTGATGTTAATCCAGCTCCCTCACACTGTCACTGAGTAACCCCTCTCCCCCAGCACCCTGTGTTACTGACTGTATCTGTACTGATGTTAATCCAGCTCCCTCACACTGTCACTCAGTGACCCCTCTCCCCCAGCACCCTGTGTTACTGACTGTATCTGTACTGATGTTAATCCAGCTCCCTCACACTGTCACTCAGTAACCCCTCTCCCCCCAGCAACCTGTGTTACTGACTGTATCTGTACTGATGTTAATCCAGCTCCCTCACACTGTCACTCAGTGACCCCTCTCCCCCAGCACCCTGTGTTACTGACTGTATCTGTACTGATGTTAATCCAGCTCCCTCACACTGTCACTCAGTAACCCCTCTCCCCCAGCACCCTGTGTTACTGACTGTATCTGTACTGATGTTAGTCCAGCTCCCTCACACTGTCACTCAGTAACCCCTCTCCCCCAGCACACTGTGTTACTGACTGTATCTGTACTGATGTTAATCCAGCTCCCTCACACTGTCACTCAGTGACCCCTCTCCCCCAGCACCCTGTGTTACTGACTGTATCTGTACTGATGTTAATCCAGCTCCCTCACACTGTCACTCAGTAACCCCTCTCCCCCCAGCAACCTGTGTTACTGACTGTATCTGTACTGATGTTAATCCAGCTCCCTCAAACTGCCACTCAGTACCCACTCTCCCCCAGCACCCTGTGTTACTGACTGTATCTGTACTGATGTTAGTCCAGCTCCCTCACACTGTCACTGCGTAACCCCTCTCCCCCAGCACCCTGTGTTACTGACTGTATCTGTACTGATGTTAATCCAGCTCCCTCACACTGTCACTCAGTAACCCCTCTCCCCCCAGCACCCTGTGTTACTGACTGTATCTGGACTGATGTTAATCCAGCTCCCTCACACTGTCACTGAGTAACCCCTCTCCCCCAGCACCCTGTGTTACTGACTGTATCTGTACTGATGTTAATCCAGCTCCCTCACACTGTCACTCAGTGACCCCTCTCCCCCAGCACCCTGTGTTACTGACTGTATCTGTACTGATGTTAATCCAGCTTCCTCACACTGTCACTCAGTAACCCCTCTCCCCCCAGCAACCTGGGTTACTGACTGTATCTGTACTGATGTTAATCCAGCTCCCTCACACTGCCACTCAGTACCCCTCTCCCCCAGCACCCTGTGTTACTGACTGTATCTGTACTGATGTTAGTCCAGCTCCCTCACACTGTCACTGAGTAACCCCTCTCCCCCAGCACCCTGTGTTACTGACTGTATCTGTACTGATGTTAATCCAGCTCCCTCACACTGTCACTCAGTAACCCCTCTCCCCCCAGCAACCTGTGTGACTGACTGTATCTGTACTGATGTTAATCCAGCTCCCTCACACTGCCATTCAGTAACCCCTCTCCACCAGCACCCTGTGTTACTGACTGTATCTGTACTGATGTTAATCCAGCTCCCTCACACTGTCACTCAGTAACCCCTCTCCCCCAGCACCCTGTGTTACTGACTGTATCTCTCCTGATGTTAATCCAGCTCCCTCACACTGTCACGCTGTAACCCCTCTTCCCCAGCACCCTGTGTTACTGACTGTATCTGTACTGATGTTAATCCAGCTCCCTCACACTGTCATTCAGAAACCCCTCTCCCCCAGCACCCTGTGTTACTGACTGTATCTGTACTGATGTTAATCCAGCTCCCTCACACTGTCATTCAGAAACCCCTCTCCCCCAGCACCCTGTGTTACTGACTGTATCTGTACTGATGTTAATCCAGCTCCCTCACACTGTCACTCAGTAACACCTCTCCCCCAGCACCCTGTGTTACTGACTGTATCTGTACTGATGTTAATCCAGCTCCCTCACACTGTCATTCAGAAACCCCTCTCCCCCAGCACCCTGTGTTACTGACTGTATCTGTACTGATGTTAATTCAGCTCCCTCACACTGTCACTCAGTAACACCTCTCCCCCAGCACCCTGTGTTACTGACTGTATCTGTACTGATGTTAATCCAGCTCCCTCACACTGTCATTCAGAAACCCCTCTCCCCCAGCATTATAAGAAAGATGTGGAAGCGTTGGGAAGGGTGCAGAGGAGATTTACTGGGATGTTGCCTGGTATGGTGGGAAGGTCTTATGAGGAAAGGCTGAGGGACTTGAGGCTGTTTTCGTCAGAGAGAAGAAGGTTAAGAGGTGACTTAATAGAGGCATACAAGATGATCAGAGGATTAGATCGGGTGGATAGTGAGAGCCTTTTTCCTCGGATGGTGATGGCGAACACGAGGGGACATAGCTTTAAATTGAGGGGTGAGAGATATAGGACAGATGTTAGAGGTAGGTTCTTTACTCAGAGAGTAGTAAGGGCGTGGAATGCCCAGCCTGCAGCAGTAGTGGACTCGCCAACATTAAGGGCATTCAAATGGTTATTGGATAAACATATGGATGATATTGGAATCGTGTAGGTTAGAGAGGCTTTAGATTGGTTTCACTGGTCGGCGCAACATTGAGGGCCGAAGGGCCTGTACTGCGCTGTAATGTTCTATGTTCTATGTTCATCCCCTTCTCCAGCCTGTTACACAGGAACAGGAGGAGGCCCCATTCAGCCCCTTCTCCAGCCTGTTACACAGGAACAGGAGGAGGCCATTCAGCCCCTTCTCCAGCCTGTTACACAGGAACAGGAGGAGGCCATTCAGCCCCTTCTCCAGCCTGTTACACAGGAACAGGAGGAGGCCATTCAGCCCCTTCTCCAGCCTGTTACACAGGAACAGGAGGAGGCCATTCAGCCCCTTCTCCAGCCTGTTACACAGGAACAGGAGGAGGCCCCATTCAGCCCCTTCTCCAGCCTGTTACACAGGAACAGGAGGAGGCCATTCAGCCCAATTCTCCAGCCTGTTACACAGGAACAGGAGGAGGCCCCATTCAGCCCCTTCTCCAGCCTGTCCAGCATTTCTGAATGGAGGGCTGTGACAAGTGGTGTTCCTCAGGGATCGGTGCTGGGACCTTTGCTGTTTGTAATATATTATAAATCATTTCGATGAAAATGTAACTGGATTGATTAGTAAGTTTGCGGACCACACAAAGTTTGGTGAATTTGCGGATAGCGATGAGCACCATCGGAGGTTACAGCAGGATATAGATCAGTGGGAGACTTGGGCGGAGAGATGGCAGATGGAGTTTAATCCGGACAAATGTGAGGTAATGCATTTTGGACGGTCTAATACAGAAAGGAAATATACAGTAAATGGCAGAACCCTTAAGAGTATTGATAGGCAGAGGGATCTCGGTGCACAGGTACACGGGTCACTGAAAGTGGCAATGCAGATGGAGAAGGTAGTCAAGAAGGCATACGGCATGCTTGCCTTCATCGGCCAGGGATTGAGTTTAAAAATTGGCAAGTCGTGTTGCAACTTTATAGAACCTGAGTTAGACCGCACTTGGAATATAGTGTTCAATTCTGATCGCCACACAACCAGAAGGATGTGGAGGCTTTGGAGAGGGTGCAGAAAAGATTTACCAGGATGTTGCCTGGTATGGAGGGCATTAGTTATGAGGAGAGGTTGCAGAAAATTGGTTTGTTCTCCCTGGAGTGATGGAGGTTGAGGGGAGACCTGATAGAAGTCTACAAGATTATGAGAGGCATGGACAGAGTGGATAGTCAGAAGCTTTTTCCCAGGGTGGAAGAGTCCATTACTAGAGGCACAGGTTTAAGGTGCGAGGGACAAGGTTTAAAGGAGATGTATGAGGCAGATTTTTTACACAGAGGGTGGTGGGTGCCTGGAACTCGCTGCCGGGGGAGGTAGTGGAAGCGGATATGATCGTGACTTTTAAGGGGCGTCTTGACAAATACATGAATAGGATGGGAATAGAGGGATACGGTCCCTGGAAGGGTCGGGGGTTTTAGTTCAGTCGGGCAGCATGGTCGGTGCAGGCTTGGAGGGGCCGAAGGGCCTGTTCCTGTGCTGTAATTTTCTTTGTTATTTGTTACAAGGAACTGGACGAGGCCATTCAGCCCCTTCCCCAGCCTGTTACACAGGAACAGGGGGAGGTCCCATTCAGCCCCTTCTCCAGCCTCTTACACAGGAACAGGAGGAGGCCCCATGCAGCCCCTTCTCCAGCCTGTTACACAGGAACAGGAGGAGGCCATTCAGCCCCTTCTCCAGCCTCTTAGACAGGAACAGGAAGAGGCCATTCAGCCCCTCCTTCAGCCTATTACACAGGAACAGGAGGAGGCCCCTTTCAGCCACTTCTCCAGCCTGTTGCACAGGAACAGGAGGAGGCCCCATTCAGCCCCTTCTCCAGCCTGTTACACAGGAACAGGAGGAGGCCCCATTCAGCCCCTTCTCCAGCCTGTTACACAGGAACAGGAGGAGGCCATTCAGCCCCTTCTCCAGCCTGTTACACAGGAACGGGGGAGGCCCCATTCAGCCCCATCTCCAGCCTGTTACGCAGGAACAGGAGGAGGCCCCATTCAGCCCCTGCTCCAGCCTGTTACACAGGAACTGGAGGAGGCCCCATTCAGCCCCATCTCCAGCCTGTTACACAGGAACAGGAGGAGGCCATTCAGCCCCTTCTCCAGCCTGTTACACAGGAACAGGAGGAGGACCCATTCAGCCCCTTCTCCAGCCTGTTACGCAGGAACAGGAGGAGGCCCCATTCAGCCCCTGCTCCAGCCTGTTACACAGGAACAGGAGGAGGCCCCATTCAGCCCCATCTCCAGCCTGTTACACAGGAACAGGAGGAGGCCATTCAGCCCCTTCTCCAGCCTGTTACACAGGAACAGGAGGAGGTCCCATTCAGCCCCTTCTCCAGCCTGTTACACAGGAACAGGAGGAGGCCCCATTCAGCCCCTTCTCCAGCCTGTTACGCAGGAACAGGAGGAGGTCCCATTCAGCCCCTTCTCCAGCCTGTTACACAGGAACAGGAGGAGGCCATTCAGCCCCTTCTCCAGCCTGTTACACAGGAACAGGAGGAGGCCCCATTCAGCCCGTTCTCCAGCCTGTTACACAGGAACAGGAGGAGGCCCCATTCAGCCCGTTCTCCAGCCTGTTACACAGGAACAGGAGGAGGCCCCATTCAGCCCGTTCTCCAGCCTGTTACACAGGAACAGGAGGAGGCCATTCAGCCCCTTCTCCAGCCTGTTACACAGGAACAGGAGGCGGCCATTCAGCCCCTTCTCCAGCCTGTCACACAGGAACAGGAGGAGGCCATTCAGCCCCTTCCCCAGCCTGTTACACAGGAACAGGAGGTGGCCATTCAGCCCCTTCTCCAGCCTGTTACAGAGGAACAGGAGGGGGCCCCATTCAGCCCCTTCTCCAGACTGTTACTCAGTAACAGGAGGAGGCCCCATTCAGCCCCTTCTCCAGCCTGTTACACAGGAACAGGAGGAGGTCATTCAGCCCCCTCTCCAGCCTGTTACACAGGAACATGAGCAGGCCCCATTCAGCGCCTTCTCCAGCCTGTTACACAGGAACAGGAGGAGGCCATTCAGCCCCTTCTCCAGCCTGTTACACAGGAACATGAGCAGGCCCCATTCAGCCCCTTCTCCAGCCTGTTACACAGGAACAGGAGGAGGCCATTCAGCACCTTCTCCAGCCTGTTTCACAGGAACAGGGGGAGGCCCCATTCAGCCCCATCTCCAGCCTGTTACACAGGAACAGGAGGAGGCCCCATTCAGCCCCTTCTCCAGACTGTTACACAGGAACAGGGGGAGGCCCCATTCAGCCCCTTCTCCAGCCTGTTACACAGGAACAGGAGGCGGCCATTCAGCCCCTTCTCCAGCCTGTCACACAGGAACAGGAGGAGGCCATTCAGCCCCTTCCCCAGCCTGATACACAGGAACAGGAGGGGGCCATTCAGCCCCATCTCCAGCCTGTTACACAGGAACAGGAGGCGGCCATTCAGCCCCTTCTCCAGCCTGTTACAGAGGAACAGGAGGAGGCCCCATTCAGCCCCTTCTCCAGCCTGTTACACAGGAACAGGAGGTGGCCATTCAGCCCCTTCTCCAGCCTGTTACAGAGGAACAGGAGGAGGCCCCATTCAGCCCCTTCTCCAGACTGTTACTCAGTAACAGGAGGAGGCCCCATTCAGCCCCTTCTCCAGCCTGTTACACAGGAACAGGAGGAGGTCATTCAGCCCCCTCTCCAGCCTGTTACACAGGAACATGAGCAGGCCCCATTCAGCGCCTTCTCCAGCCTGTTACACAGGAACAGGAGGAGGCCATTCAGCCCCTTCTCCAGCCTGTTACACAGGAACATGAGCAGGCCCCATTCAGCCCCTTCTCCAGCCTGTTACACAGGAACAGGAGGAGGCCATTCAGCACCTTCTCCAGCCTGTTACACAGGGAACAGGAGGAGGCCCCATTCAGCCCCTTCTCCAGCCTGTTACACAGGAACAGGAGGAGGACATTCAGCCCCTTCTCCAGCCTGTTACACAGGAACAGGAGGAGGCCCCATTCAGCCCCTTCTCCAGCCTGTTACACAGGAACAGGAGGAGGTCCCATTCAGCCCCTTCTCCAGACTGTTATACAGGAACAGGAGGAGGCCATTCAGCCCCTTCTCCAGCCTGTTACACAGGAACAGGAGGAGGCCCCATTCAGCCCCTTCTCCAGCCTGTTACACAGGAACAGGAGGAGGCCCCATTCAGCCCCTTCTCCAGCCTGTTACACAGGAACAGGAGGAGCCCATTCAGCCCCTTCTCCAGCCTGTTACACAGGAACAGGAGGATGCCATTCAGCCCCTTCTCCAGTCTGTTACACAGGAACAGGAGGAGGCCCCATTCAGACCCTACTCCAGTCTGTTACACAGGAACAGGAGGAGGCCCCATTCAGTTCCTTCTCCAGCCTGTTACACAGGAACAGGAGGAGGCCCCATTCAGCCCCTTCTCCAGCCTGTTACACAGGAACAGGAGGAGGCCCCATTCAGCCCCTTCCCCAGCCTGATACACAGGAACAGGAGGAGGTCCCATTCAGCCCCTTCTCCAGCCTGTTACACAGGAACAGGAGGAGGCCATTCAGCCTCTTCTCCAGCCTGTTACACAGGAACAGGAGGAGGCCCCATTCAGCCCCTTCTCCAGCCTGTTACACAGGAACAGGAGGAGGCCCCATTCAGCCCCTTCTCCAGCCTGTTACACAGGAACAGGAGGAGGCCCCATTCAGCCCCTTCTCCAGCCTGTTACACAGGAACAGGAGGCGGCCCCATTCAGCCCCTTCTCCAGCCTGTTACACAGGAACAGGAGGCGGCCCCATTCAGCCCCTTCTCCAGCCTGTTACACAGGAACAGGAGGAGGCCCCATTCAGCCCCTTCTCCAGCCTGTTACACAGGAACAGGAGGAGGCCATTCAGACCCTTCTCCAGCCTGTTACAGAGGAACAGGAGGAGGCCCCATTCAGCCCCTTCTCCAGACTGTTACTCAGTAACAGGAGGAGGCCATTCAGCCCCTTCTCCAGGCTGTTACACAGGAACAGGAGGAGGTCATTCAGCCCCTTCTCCAGCCTGTTACACAGGAACATGAGCAGGCCCCATTCAGCCCCTTCTCCAGCCTGTTACACAGGAACAGGAGGAGGCCCCATTCAGCCCCTTCTCCAGCCTCTTACACAGGAACAGGAGGTGGCCATTCAGCCCCTTCTCCAGCCTGTTACACAGGAACAGGAAGAGGCCCCATTCCGCCCCTTCTCCAGTCTGTTACACAGGAACAGGAGGAGGCCCCATTCAGCCCCTTCTCCAGCCTGTTACACAGGAACAGGAGGAGGCCATTCAGCCCCTTCTCCAGCCTGTAACACAGGAACAGGAGGAGGCCATTCAGCCCCTTCTCCAGCCTGTTACACAGGAAAGGGAGGAGGCCATTCAGCCCCTTCTCCAGCTTGTTACACAGGAACAGGAGGAGGCCCCATTCAGTCCCTTCTCCAGCCTGTTACACAGGAACAGGAGGAGGCCCCATTCAGTCCCTTCTCCAGCCTGTTACACAGGAACAGGAGGAGGCCCCATTCAGCCCCTTTTCCAGCCTATTACACAGGAACAGGAGGAGGCCCCATTCAGCCCCTTTTCCAGCCTGTTACAGAGGAACAGGAGGAGGCCCCATTCAGCCCCTTCTCCAGCCTGTTACACAGGAACAGGAGGAGGCCATTCAGCCCCTTCTCCAGCCTGTTACACAGGAACAGGAGGAGGCCCCATTCAGCCCCTTCTCCAGCCTGTTACACAGGAACAGGAGGAGGCCCCATTCAGCCCCTTCTCCAGCCTGTTACACAGGAACAGGAGGAGGCCATTCAGACCCTTCTCCAGCCTGTTACAGAGAAACAGGAGGAGGCCCCATTCAGCCCCTTCTCCAGACTGTTACTCAGTAACAGGAGGAGGCCATTCAGCCCCTTCTCCAGGCTGTTACACAGGAACAGGAGGAGGTCATTCAGCCCCTTCTCCAGCCTGTTACACAGGAACATGAGCAGGCCCCATTCAGCCCCTTCTCCAGCCTGTTACACAGGAACAGGAGGAGGCCCCATTCAGCCCCTTCTCCAGCCTCTTACACAGGAACAGGAGGTGGCCATTCAGCCCCTTCTCCAGCCTGTTACACAGGAACAGGAAGAGGCCCCATTCCGCCCCTTCTCCAGTCTGTTACACAGGAACAGGAGGAGGCCCCATTCAGCCCCTTCTCCAGCCTGTTACACAGGAACAGGAGGAGGCCATTCAGCCCCTTCTCCAGCCTGTAACACAGGAACAGGAGGAGGCCATTCAGCCCCTTCTCCAGCCTGTTACACAGGAAAGGGAGGAGGCCATTCAGCCCCTTCTCCAGCTTGTTACACAGGAACAGGAGGAGGCCCCATTCAGTCCCTTCTCCAGCCTGTTACAGAGGAACAGGAGGAGGCCCCATTCAGTCCCTTCTCCAGCCTGTTACACAGGAACAGGAGGAGGCCCCATTCAGCCCCTTTTCCAGCCTATTACACAGGAACAGGAGGAGGCCCCATTCAGCCCCTTTTCCAGCCTGTTACAGAGGAACAGGAGGAGGCCCCATTCAGCCCCTTCTCCAGCCTGTTACACAGGAACAGGAGGAGGCCATTCAGCCCCTTCTCCAGCCTGTTACACAGGAACAGGAGGAGGCCCCATTCAGCCCCTTCTCCAGCCTGTTACACAGGAACAGGAGGAGGCCATTCAGCCCCTTTTCCAGCCTGTTACACAGGAACAGGAGGAGGCCATTCAGCCCCTTCTCCAGCCTGTTACACAGGAACAGGAGGAGGCCCCATTCAGCCCCTTCTCCAGCCTGTTACACAGGAACAGGAGGAGGCCCCATTCAGCCCCTTCTCCAGCCCGTTACACAGGAACAGGAGGAGGCCATTCAGCCCCTTCTCCAGCCTGTTACACAGGAACAGGAGGAGGCCCCATTCAGCCCCTTCTCCAGCCTCTTACACAGGAGCAGGAGGAGGCCCCATTCAGCCCCTTCTCCAGCCTGTTACACAGGAACAGGAAGAGGCCATTCAGCCCCTCCTTCAGCCTATTACACAGGAACAGGAGGAGGCCCCTTTCAGCCCCTTCTCCAGACAGTTACACAGTAATAGGAGGAGGCCCCATTCAGCCCCTTCTCCAGCCTGTTACACAGGAACAGGAGGCGGCCATTCAGCCCCTTCTCCAGCCTGTTACAGAGGAACAGGACGAGGCCCCATTGAGCCCCTTCCCCAGCCTGTTACTCAGGAACAGGAGGAGGCCCCATTCAGCCCCTTCTCCAGCCTGTTACACAGGAACAGGAGGAGGCCCCATTCAGCCCATTCTCCAGTCTGTTACACAGGGAACAGGAGGAGGCCCCATTCAGCCCCTTCTCCAGCCTGTTACATAGGGAACAGGAGGAGGCCCCATTCAGCCGCTTCTCCAGACTGTTACACAGGAACAGGAGGAGGCCCCATTCAGCCCCTTCTCCAGACTGTTACACAGGAACAGGAGGAGGCCCCATTCAGCCTCTTCTCCAGCCTGTTACACAGGAACAGGAGGAGGCCTTTCAGCCCCTTCTCCAGCCTGTTACACAGGAACAGGAGGAGGTCCCATTCAGCCCCTTCTCCAGCCTGTCCAGCATTTCTGAATGGAGGGCTGTGACAAGTGGTGTTTCTCAGGGATCGGTGCTGGGTCCTTTGCTGTTTGTAATATATTATAAATGATTGCGATGAAAAGGTAACTGGATTGATTAGTAAGTTTGCGGACCACACAAAGTTTGGTGGGTTTGCGGATAGCAATGAGCACCATCGGAGGTTACAGCAGGATATAGATCAGTTGGAGACTTGGGCGGAGAGATGGCAGATGGAGTTTAATCCGGACAAATGTGAGGTAATGCATTTTGGAAGGTCTAATACAGAAAGGAAATATACAGTTAATGGCAGAACCCTTAAGAGTATTGATAGGCAGAGGGATCTAGGTGTACAGGTACACAGGTCACTGAAAGTGGCAACGCAGGTGGAGAAGGTAGTCAAGAAGGCATACGGCATGCTTGCCTTCATCGGCCAGGGTATTGAGTTTAAAAATTGGCAAGTCATGTTGCAGCTTTATAGAACCTTAGTTCGACCGCGCTTGGAATATAGTGTTCAATTCTGGTCGCCACACGGCTAGAAGGATGTGGAGGCTTTGGAGAGGGTACAGAAAAGATTTACCAGGATGTTGCCTGGTATGGAGGGCATTAGTTATGAGGAGAGGTTGGAGAAACTCGGTTTGTTCTCACTGGAGTGATGGAGGTTGAGGGGAGACCTGATAGAAGTCTGCAAGATTATGAGAGGCATGGACAGAGTGGATAGTCAGAAGCTTTTTCCCAGAGTGGAAGAGTCCACCCTGGGAAAAATAGATAAATCCCCTGGTCCGGATGGGATTTATCCAAGGATTCTCTGGGAGGCAAGAGAAGTGATTGCAGAGCCTCTGGCTCTGATCTTCAGGTCGTCGTTGGCCTCTGGTATAGTACCAGAAGATTGGAGGTTAGCGAATGTTGTCCCATTGTTTAAGAAGGGGAACAGAGACTTCCCCGGGAATTATAGACCGGTGAGTCTCACTTCTGTTGTCGGCAAGATGTTGGAAAAAATTATAAGGGATAGGATTTATAGTTATTTGGAGAGTAATGAATTGATAGGTGATAGTCAGCATGGTTTTGTGGCAGGTAGGTCGTGCCTTACTAACCTTATTGAGTTTTTTGAGAAAGTGACCAAGGAGGTGGATGGGGGCAAGGCCGTGGACGTGGTATATATGGATTTTAGTAAGGCGTTTGATAAGGTTCACCATGGTAGGCTTCTGCAGAAAATGCAGATGTATGGGATTGGGGGTGATCTAGGAAATTGGATCAGGAATTGGCTAGCGGATAGGAAACAGAGGGTGGTGGTTGATAGTAAATATTCATCATGGAGTGCGGTTACAAGTGGTGTACCTCAGGGATCTGTTTTGGGGCCACTGCTGTTTGTAATATTTATTAATGATCTGGATGAGGGTATAGTTGGGTGGATTAGCAAATTTGCTGATGACACCAAAGTCGGTGGTGTGGTAGACAGTGAGGAAGGGTGTCGTAGTTTGCAGGAAGACTTAGACAGGTTGCAAAGTTGGGCCGAGAGGTGGCGGATGGAGTTTAATGCGGAGAACTGTGAGGTAATTCACTTTGGTAGGAATAACAGATGTGTTGAGTATAGGGCTAACGGGAGGACTTTGAATAGTGTGGAGGAGCAGAGGGATCTAGGTGTATGTGTGCATAGATCCCTGAAAGTTGGGAATCAAGTAGATAAGGTTGTTAAGAAGGCATATGGTGTCTTGGCGTTTATTGGTAGGGGGATTGAATTTAGGAGTCGTAGCGTTATGTTGCAACTGTACACAACTCTGGTGCGGCCGCACTTGGAGTACTGTGTGCAGTTCTGGTCCCCACATTACAGGAAGGATGTGGAGGCTTTGGAGAGGGTGCAGAGGAGGTTTACCAGGATGTTGCCTGGTATGGAGGGGAGATCCTATGAGGAGAGGCTGAGGGATTTGGGATTGTTTTCGCTGGAAAGGCGGCGGCTAAGAGGGGATCTTATTGAAACATATAAGATGATTAGAGGTTTAGATAGGGTGGATAGTGATAGCCTTTTTCCTCTGATGGAGAAATCCAGCACGAGGGGGCATGGCTTTAAATTGAGGGGGGGTAGTTATAGAACGGATGTCAGGGGTAGGTTCTTTACCCAGAGGGTGGTGAGGGATTGGAATGCCCTGCCAGCATCAGTTGTAAATGCGCCTAGTTTGGGGGCGTTTAAGAGATCCGTAGATAGGTTCATGGACGAAAAGAAATTGGTTTAGGTTGGAGGGTCACAGTTTTTTTTTTTAACTGGTCGGTGCAACATCGTGGGCCGAAGGGCCTGTTCTGCGCTGTAATGTTCTATGTTCTATGTTCTATTACTCGAGGCACAGGTTGAAGGTGCGAGGGACAAGGTTTAAAGGAGATGTATGAGGTAGATTTTTTACACAGAGGGTGGTGGGTGCCTGGAACTCGCTGCCGGGGGAGGTAGTGGAAGCGGATATGATCGCGACTTTTAAGGGACGTCTTGACAAAGACATGAATAGGATGGGAATAGAGGGATCTGGTCCCCGGAAGGGGAGGGGGTTTTAGTTCAGTCGGGCAGCATGGTCGGTGCAGGCTTGGAGGGCCGAAGGGCCTGTTCCTGTGCTGTAATTTTCTTTGTTATTTGTTACAAGGAACAGGAGGAGGCCATTCAGCCCCTTCTCCAGCCTGTTACACAGGAACAGGAGGAGGCCATTCAGCCCCTTCCCCAGCCTGTTACAAGGAACTGGAGGACGCCATTCAGCCCCTTCCCCAGCCTGTTACACAGGAACAGGAGGAGGCCATTCAGCCCCTTCTCCAGCCTGTTACACAGGAACAGGAGGAGGCCATTCAGCCCCTTCTCCAGCTTGTTACACAGGAACAGGAGGAGGCCATTCAGCCCCTTCTCCAGCTTGTTACACAGGAACAGGAGGAGGCCATTCAGCCCCTTCTCCAGCCTGTTACACAGGAACAGGAGGAGGCCATTCAGCCCCTTCTCCAGTCTGTTACACAGGAACAGGAGGAGGCCCCATTCAGTCCCTTCTCCAGCCTGTTAGACAGGAACAGGAGGAGGCCCCATTCAGCCCCTTCTCCAGCCTGTTACACAGGAACAGGAGGAGGCCCCATGCAGCCCCTTCTCCAGCCTCTTGCACAGGAACAGGAGGAGGACATTCAGCCCCTTCTCCAGCCTGTTAGACAGGAACAGGAGGAGGCCATTCAGCCCCTCCTTCAGCCTATTACACAGGAACAGGAGGAGGCCCCTTTCAGCCCCTTCTCCAGCCTGTTACACAGGAACAGGAGGAGGCCATTCAGCCCCTTCTCCAGCCTGTTGCACAGGAACAGGAGGAGGCCCCATTCAGCCACTTCTCCAGCCTGTTACACAGGAACAGGAGGAGGCCCCATTCAGCCCCTTCTCCAGCCTGTTACACAGGGAACAGGAGGAGGCCCCATTCAGTCCCTTCTCCAGCCTGTTACACAGGAACAGGAGGAGGCCCCATTCAGCCCCTTCTCCAGCCTGTTACACAGGAACAGGATGAGGCCCCATTCAGTCCCTTCTCCAGCCTGTTACACAGGAACAGGAGGAGGCCCCATTCAGCCCCTTCTCCAGCCTGTTACACAGGAACAGGAGGAGGCCATTCAGCCCATTCTCCAGCCTGTTACACAGGGAACAGGAGGAGGCCCCATTCAGTCCCTTCTCCAGCCTGTTACACAGGAACAGGAGGAGGCCCCATTCAGCCCCTTCTCCAGCCTGTTACACAGGAACAGGATGAGGCCCCATTCAGCCCCTTCTCCAGCCTGTTACACAGGAACAGGAGGAGGCCCCATTCAGCCCCTTCTCCAGCCTGTTACACAGGAACAGGAGGAGGCCCCATTCAGCCCCTTCTCCAGCATGTTACACAGGAACAGGAGGCGGCCATTCAGACCCTTCTCCAGCCTGTTACAGAGGAACAGGAGGAGGCCATTCAGCCCCTTCTCCAGCCTGTTACACAGGAACAGGAGGAGGCCCCATTCAGCCCCTTCTCCACCCTGTTACACAGGAACAGGAGGAGGTCATTCAGCCCCTTCTCCAGCCTGTTACACAGGTACATGAGCAGGCCCCATTCAGCCCCTTCTCCAGCCTGTTACACAGGAACAGGAGGAGGCCCCATTCCGCCCCTTCTCCAGCCTGTTACACAGGATACTCTGTATCTAACCCCGTGCTGTACCTGTGGAGGGAGTGTTTGATGGGGACAGTGTAGCGGGAGCTTTACTCTGTATCTGACCCCGTGCTGTACCTGTCCTGGGAGTGTTTGATGGGGACAGTGTAGAGGGAGCTTTACTCTGTATCTAACCCTGTGCTGTACCTGTCCTGGGAGTGTTTGATGGGGACAGTGTAGAGGGAGCTTTACTCTGTATCCAACCCCGTGCTGTACCTGTCTTGGGAGTGTTTGATGGGGACAGTGCAGAGGGAGCTTTACTCTGTATCTAACCCTGTGCTGTACCTGTCCTGGGAGTGTTTGATGGGGACAGTGTAGAGGGAGCTTTACTCTGTATCCAACCCCGTGCTGTACCTGTCTTGGGAGTGTTTGATGGGGACAGTGCAGAGGGAGCTTTACTCTGTATCTAACCCTGTGCTGTACCTGTCCTGGGAGTGTTTGAAGGGGACAGTGCAGAGGGAACTTTACTCTGTATCTAACCCCGTGCTGTACCTGTCCTGGGAGTGTTTGATGGGGACAGTGTAGAGGGAGCTTTACTCTGTATCGAACCCTGTGCTGTACCTGTCCTGGGAGTGTTTGATGGGGACAGTGTAGAGGGAACTTTACTTTGCATCTAACCCCGTGCTGTACCTGTCCTGGGAGTGTGTGATGCGGACAGTGTAGAGGAAACTTTACCCTGTACCTAGCCCATGCTGTCCTTGTCCTCGGAGTGCTTGATGGGGACAGTGTAGATGGAACTTTACTCTGTATCTAACCCCGTGCTGTACCTGTCCTGGGAGTGTTTGATGGGGACAGTGTCGAGGGAGCTTTACTCTGTATCTAACCCCGTGCTGCACCTGTCCTGCGAGTGTTTGATGGGGACAGTGTAGAGGGAGCTTTGCTCTGTATCTAACCCCATGCTGTACCTGTCCTGGGAGTGTTTGATGGGGACAGTGTAGAGGGAGCTTTGCTCTGTATCTAACCGCGTGCTGTACCTGTATTGGGAGTATTTGATGGGGACAGTGCAGAGGGAGGTTTACTCTGTATCTCACCCTGTGCTGTACCTGTCCTGGGAGTGTTTGATGGGGACAGTGTAGAGGGAACTTTATTTTGCATCTAACCCCGTACTGTACCTGTCCAGGGAGTGTGTGATGCGGACAGTGCAGAGGGAGCTTTATTCTGTATCTCACCCTGTGCTGTACCTGTCCCGGGAGTGTTTGATGCGGACAGTGCAGAGGGAGCATTACTCTGTATCTCACCCTGTGCTGTACCTGTCCAGGGAGTGTTTGATGTGGACAGTGTAGAGGGAGCTTTACTCTGTATCTAACCCCGTGCTGTACCTGTCCTGGGAGTGTTTGATTGGGACAGTGTAGAGGGAGCTTTACTCTGTATCTAACCCCGTGCTGTACCTGTCCTGGGAGTGTTTGATGGGGACAGTGGAGAGGGAACTTTACTTTGCATCTAACCCCGTGCTGTACCTGTCCTGGGAGTGTGTGATGCGGAGAGTGTAGAGGGAACTTTACCCTGTACCTAGCCCATGCTGTCCGTGTCCTGGGAGTGTTTGATGGGGACAGTGTAGATGGAACTTTACTTTGTATCTAACCCCGTGCTGTACCTGTGGAGGGAGTGTTTGATGGGGACAGTGCAGAGGGAGCTTTACTCTGTATCTAACCCCGTGCTGCACCTGTCCTGGGAGTGTTTGATGGGGACAGTGCAGAGGGAGCTTTACTCTGTATCTAACCCCGTGCTGCACCTGTCCTGGGAGTGTTTGATGGGGACAGTGCAGAGGGAGCTTTACTCTGTACCTAACCCTGTGCTGTACCTGTCCTGGGAGTGTTTGATGGGGACTGTGTAGAGGGAGCTTTACTCTGTATCTCACCCTGTGCTGTACCTGTCCTGAGATTGTTTGATGGGGACAGTGTAGAGGGAACTTTACTCTGTATCTAACCCCGTACTGTACCTGTCCTGGGAGTGTGTGATGCGGACAGTGCAGAGGGAGCATTACTCTGTATCTCACCCTGTGCTGTACCTGTCCTGAGAGTGTTTGATGGGGACAGTGTAGAGGGAACTTTACTCTGTATTTAACCCTGTGCTGTACCTGTCCTGGGAGTGTTTGATGGGGACAGTGGAGAGGGAACTTTACTTTGCATCTAACCCCGTGCTGTACCTGTCCTGGGAGTGATTGATGGGGACAGTGTAGATGGAACATTACTTTGTATCTAACCCCGTGCTGTACCTGTGGAGGGAGTGTTTGATGGGGACAGTGTAGAGGGAGCTTTACTCTGTATCTAACCCCATGCTGTACCTGTCCTGGGAGTGTTTGATGGGGACAGTGTAGAGGGAGCTTTACTCTGTATCTAACCCCGTGCTGTACCTGTCCTGGGAGTGTTTGATGGGGACAGTGTAGAGGGAGCTTTACTCTGTATCTAACCCCGTGCTGTACCTGTCCTGGGAGTGTTTGATGGGGGACAGTGTAGAGGGAGCTTTGCTCTGTATCTAACCCCGTGCTGTACCTGTCCTGGGAGTGTTTGATGGGGACAGTGCAGAGTTAGCTTTACTCTGTATCTAACCCCGTGCTGTACCAGTCCTGGGAGTGTTTGATGGGGACAGTGTAGGGGGAGCTTTACTCTGTATCTAACCCCGTGCTGTACCTGTCCTGGGACTGTTTGATGGGGACAGTGCAGAGGGAGGTTTACTCTGCATCTAACCCTGTGCTGTACCTGTCCTGGGAGTGTTTGATGGGGACAGTGCAGAGGGAGCTTTACTCTGTATCTAACCCCGTGCTGTACCTGTCCTGAGAGTGTTTGATGGGGACAGTGTAGAGGGAGCTTTACTCTGTATCTAACCCCGTGCTGTACCTGTCCTGGGAGTGTTTGATGTGGACAGTGTAGAAGGAGCTTTACTCTGTATCTAACCCCGTGCTGCACCTGTCCTGGGAGTGTTTGATAGTGACAGTGTAGAGGGAGCTTTACTCTGTATCTAATCCCGTGCTGTACCTGTCCTGGGAGTGTTTGATGGGGACAGTGTAGAGGGAGCTTTACTCTGTATCTAACCCCGTGCTGTACCTGTCCAGGGTATGTTTGATGGGGACAGTGTCGAGGGAGCTTTACTCTGTACCTAACCCCGTGCCGTACCTGTCCTGGGAGTGTTTGATGGGGTCGGTGCACAGGGAGTTTTACTCTGCATCTAACCCTGTGTGTATCTGTCCTGGGAGTGTTTGATGGGGGACAGTGTAGTGGGAGCTTTACTCTGTATCTAACCCCGTGCTGTCCCTGTCCTGGGACTGTTTGATTCGGGACCGGATAGAGGGAGCTTTACTCTGTATCTAACCCCGTGCTGTCCCTGTCCTGGGACTGTTTGATTCGGGACCGGATAGAGGGAGCTGTATCTGTATCTAACCCCGTGCTGTACCTATCTCTTACGCACTCTCTCACACACATACACTGTACACAAGACTCCAGGTGTGGTCTCACCGAGGCTCTGTCCAGCTGCAGTACGACATCCTTGCTCTTCTACTCCAATCCTCTTGCAATGAAGGCCAACATGGGTGTCACAGTGGTTAGCTCTGCTGCCTCACAGTGCAACGGACCCGGGTTCAATTTTGGTCTCGGGTCACTGTCTGTGTGGAGTTTGCACGTTCTCCCCGTGTCTGCGTGGGTTTCCTCCGGGTGCTCCGGTTTCCTCCCACACTCCAAAGATGCGCGCGTTAGGTTGATTGGCCGTGATAAATTGCCCCTTAATGCCAGGGAGATTAGGATATTGTGAGTGAGACTGTGGGACTGTTCTCTATCTGTGTGTGTGTGTGAGACTGTGCGTGTATCTATGTGTGTGCATCACTGCGTTTGTGTGTGTTTCACTATCTTCCTGTCTCTCAGTCCCCCAGTCCCAGAATCTGCTTCTCTTTACACAGATGCTGCCTGTCCTGCTCAGTATTCCGGCATTGACTATTTCACAATCTGAGGAGTTGTGAATGCTGCGATCATCAGCGAACATCTCACCTATGGAGGGAAGGTCAGTGATGGAGCAGCTGAAGATGGTTGGGGCCTCGGACACTCACCCTGAGGAACTCCTGCAGTGATGTCCCGGGACTGAGAGGATCAGCTTTGAGATAATCGGCACATTGGGGGAAAGCTTGGAAAGCAGAGGATGCTGATTTAAGGTAAATGGCGACAGCGGCAACATGAGGCAATATCTGTGGCTTTGGAGTGATCCTTGTTGTACCCCACTATTAGCTGCTTGCCCTCCTGAATATCTCACTGTTACTCTCTGCATTACTATCTCATCCCTATCTCTCAGTGACTCTGCCTCTCTCCATCTCTCCGGGGAAATTATAATGGGGAGCAAAGAAATGGCAGCAGAATTGAACGTATACTTTGGTTCTGTCTTCACAAAAGAGGCACAGATAACCTGGCAGAAATGTTAGGGAACCAATGGTTCAGTGAGAGTGTGGAATTGAATTGAAGGAAATCAGTATTAGTAAGAAAATGGTGCTGGGGGAATGAATGGGGTTAAAGGCTGACAAATCCCCAGGGCCTGATAATCTACATCCCAGAGTATTAAAGGAAGCGGCGCTGGAAATATTGGATGCATTGCTGGTCATCTTCCAAAATTCTATAGACTCTGGAGCAGTTCCTACAGATTGGGGGGTGGCAAATGTAACCCCACGAAAATTACAGCACGGGAACAGGTCTTTCGGCTCTCCAACCCTGCACCGACCATGCTGCCTGACTGAACTAAAACCCCCTACCCTTCCGGGGACCATATCCCTCCATTCCCATCTTATTCATGTCTTTGTCAAGACGCCCTTGAAAAGTCACTATCGTATCCGTTTCCACTCCCTCCCCCGGCAACGAGTTCCAGGCACCCACCACCCTCTGTGTAAAAAAACTTTCCTCCCACATCTCCTTTAAACCTTGCCCCTCGCACCTTAAACCTCTGCCCCCGAGTAATAACTCTTCCACCCTGGGAAAAAGCTTCTGACTATCCACTCTGTCCATGCCCCTCATAATCTGGCAGACTTCTATCAGGTGTACAGGTTAGGTGGATTGGCCAAGCTAAATTGTCCCTTCGTGTCAGGAGGATTAGCTGAGGTAAATGTATGGGATTATAGGGATGGGGCCTGCGTGGGATTGTGGTCAGTGCAGACTCGATGGGCCGAATGGCCTCCTGCACTACAGGATTCTATGAACCCTGTTCTGTATTTGGTTTGGGATTGTTTGTTGAAAAGTGTAGTTGAAGTGTTACTCTGTAATGCTGGAATTTAGGCTACGGGATGATTGGATCAAACACTTCAAGATAATAAGGGGAATGGAGAGGACTGATAAAGAACAACTTTTCCTGCTGTTTGGGGAGTCCAGGACTTGGGGACATTGGATTTCAAACAATGTTGAGGATTTTAGACTTGAAGGAGTGGAATTCAGAAACACTTTGCCACACCAGCTGTGATATTAGTTTGGAACTACCTTCTATAATTCGCAGTTGATGCTCAGTCGCTCATTAATGTTTAAATCTGAGGTTGATAGGTGATATTTTTATACAGGAGAAGCAATTTAAAATCAATGGGTCAATGTTAAAATGGATGCAGGAACAGAGAGACCTGGGCTTTCAGTTCATTTTTACATCTTAAAGATTCAACCTGGGGCTCAGAATCTGTCAGTTGAATCTACTTTTCCCGCCTGATAAAGTGTCAACAATTGTGTTGGGGAATGTGACAAAAGGTGACATTCCTGCACAGTGGGGTTGGGAGGTTGTTTGAAAGGAGATTCAGATTGTATCAGAAAGCGTCAATTAGATTGTGTCTCGTTGCAGAAGGTGCATATTTCACAGGAAATGCCCCGAGATAAAGACTAGTTTCACCGATGTCTGAGTAACTTTCAAAGTCTGCAGACGCATGAAGGGGGCAGATATATTGTAATATTCAGAGCAGGAGATGGGGGACAATCACAGAATTGAAGATGTGAGGCCATCTCCTGTTACCGAATGTCAGTGTTTAGCTTTTAAACTTTAGTCCTGTGCTAATAATTCCAAGTTTGCAATCCCACACTTTGCTGTTGTGAATTAGAGTTGTGAATTTTCTGAAATTGGTTGTGTAATAAAACTCCATGCAGGATGCAATGATTTCCATTCTGTCTGCTGCTGCAAAGCCCCCGTGTCTGTCTCAGTTTCATCGTATTTATCAATGATTTGAGATCCTAGAATCATAGAATCCCTAAAGGGCAGACCATTCGGCCCATCGAGTCTGCATCGACCACAATCCCACCCAGGCCCTATTCCCGTAACCCCATATATTTACCCTGTTAATCCCCTGACACTAAGGTCAATTTATCATGGCCAATCCACCTAACCCGCACATGTTTGGACTGTGGGAGGAAACTGGAGCACCCGGAGGAAACCCACGCAGACACTGGGAGAACTCTACACTGACAGCGAGCTGAGGCTGGAATTGAACCTGGGTTCTTGGTGCTGTGCTAACCACTGTGCCACCATGCCGTTCATCATAGAATCCCTAAAGTGCAGAAGGAGGTCCTTTGGTCCATCAAGCCTGCCCCCGACAACAATACCACCCGGGCCTGAATCTCCCTCACACTAAGGGGCAATTGAGCACGGCCAATTAACTCCACCCGCACATCTTTGGAGTGTGGGAGGAAACCAGAGCACCCGGAGGAAACCCACGCAGACACGGGGAGAATGTACAAACTCCACACAGACAGTCACCCGAGGCTGGAATTGAACGTGGGTCCTTGGTGCTGTGGGGGAGCAGTGCTAACCACTGTGCCATCATGTCGCCCGGTGATGAGACTGAAAGTTTGCTACATTTCACAGAAATAGGCAGCATTTTAAGTCTTACAGCGAGAAGCTTCAAATGGCAAAGAGGTATTCCGCTGCATAAGAGGCCATTCAGCTCATTGAGTCTGCACAGACTTGATGACAGAGTATCTTACCCAGGCGCTCACCCCAGCCCTATCCCCATAACCCCATTGCTAATCCATCTAACCTATATATCTTGCGAGTGTGGAAGGTAACCAGAGCACCCGGAGGAAACCCACGCAGACACGGGGAGAATGTGCAAACTCCACACAGTCACCCAAGGCTGGAATTGAACCCGGGTCCCTGGCGCTGTGAGGCAGCAGTACGAACCACTGTGCCACCATGCCGCCCGAAAGTAAAATGTCTTAACTGAATGGATCAAAGAGAGAAAGATGGATTTCATTGGAGACAATTGTGTGGTCACCCACTTTAAAAAGGATAGAACAGATTGCTTTATGAATGGGGAAAGGCTGGAAAGAGTGGAGGCCCAAAGAGACTTGGGGCAGTCACATCAACGTAGAAAATAGGAGGAGGAGGAGGCCATTCAGCCCTTCGAGCCTGACCCACCATTCAACGCTATCATGGCCGATCCTCTGTCTCAATGCCATACCCCAGCGCTCTCCCCATACACCTCGACACCTTTAGAGTCTGGAACTCTATCTCTTTCCTTCTTAAATATATTCAGTGACTTGGTCTCCACAGCTTTCTGTGGGAGAGAATTCCACAGGTTCACCACCCTCTGAGTGAAGAGGTTTCCCCTCATCTCAGTCCCAAATGGCCTCCCCCCGTATCCTGAGACTGTGACCCCTTGTTCCAGACACCCCCAGCCGGAGGAAACAATATCCCTGTATCCAGCCTGTCCAGCACTGTCAGAATTTTATACATTTCAATTAGATCCCCGCTCACTCTTCTACATTCCAGTGAATACAGGCCCAGCCGACCCAATCTCCCCTCAGACATCAATGCTGCCATCCCAGGAATCAGTCTGGTGAACATTCACTGCTCTCCCTCTGTGGCAAGTGCATCCTTCCTCAGATAAGGAGAGGAACACTGTACACAAGACTCCAGGTGTGGTCTCACCGAGGCTCTGTCCAGCTGCAGTAAGACATCCTTGCTCTTCTACTCCAATCCTCTTGCAATGAAGGCCAACATGGGTGTCACAGTGGTTAGCTCTGCTGCCTCACAGTGCCACGGACCTGGGTTCAATTTTGGTCTCAGGTCACTGTCTGTGTGGAGTTTGCACATTCTCCCCGTGTCTGCGTGGGTTTCCTACTGGTGCTCCGGTTTCCTCCCACACTCCAAAATGCGCGCATTAGGTTGATTGGCCGTGATAAATTGCCCCTTAATGCCAGGGAGATTAGGATCTTGTGAGTGAAACTGTGGGACTGTTCTCTATCTGTGTTTGTGTGTGAGACTGTGCGTGTATCTATGTGTGTGTGTGTGTGAGACTGTGCGTGTATCTACGTGTGTGTGTGTGTGAGACTGTGCGTGTATCTCTGTGTGTGTGTGTCTGTGCATCACTGCGTTTGTTGTCAGTGAGTTTGTGTGTGTTTCACTATCTTCCTGTCTCTCAGTCCCCCCAGTCCCAGAATCTGCTTCTCTTTACACAGATGCTGCCTGTCCTGCTCAGTATTCCGGCATTGACTATTTCACAATCTGAGGAGTTGTGAATGCTGCGATCATCAGCGAACATCTCACCTATGCAGGGAAGGTCAGTGATGGAGCAGCTGAAGATGGTTGGGGCCTCGGACACTCACCCTGAGGAACTTCTGCAGTGATGTCCCGGGACTGAGAGGATCGGCTTTGAGATAATCGGCACATTGGGGGAAAGCTTGGAAAGCAGAGGATGCTGATTTAAGGTAAATGGCGACAGCGGCAACATGAGGCAATATCTGTGGCTTTGGAGTGATCCTTGTTGTACCCCACTATTAGCTGTTTGCCAACCTGAATATCTCACTGTTACTCTCTGCATTACTATCTCACCCCTATCTCTCAGTGACTCTGCCTCTCTCCATCTCTCCGGGGAAATTATAATGGGGAGCAAAGAAATGGCAGCAGAATTGAACGTATACTTTGGTTCTGTCTTCACAAAAGAGGCACAGATAACCTGGCAGAAATGTTAGGGAACCAATGGTTTAGTGAGAGTGTGGAATTGAATTGAAGGAAATCAGTATTAGTAAGAAAATGGTGCTGGGGGAATGAATGGGGTTAAAGGCTGACAAATCCCCAGGGCCTGATAATCGACATCCCAGAGTATTAAAGGAAGCGGCGCTGGAAATATTGGATGCATTGCTGGTCATCTTCCAAAATTCTATAGACTCTGGAGCAGTTCCTACAGATTGGGGGGTGGCAAATGTAACCACACTATTTAAAATCATCTTTTCACTTGCGTGTAATTTATCACAGAACACGGGCAGCATGGGCTTATCGAGAATGACGGGATAGTGTTGGGGTGGAGAAGTTATTCCTTCAAGTGGAAATCAGTGTAGTTTTGAAATGTGTTGAGGGTTTCTGCCTCTCCCCATTCAATCCTTCCCAACCTCTCTATCGAGGCTCCTTCTCACTTTCTACCAGACAATTATTTGTGTTCGGGAGCGGGTGCAGAGGAGATTGAAATGAAACGGACAGACAGTTAACTTCAACACTGTATCTGTCCTGGGAGTGTATGAAGGGGAGTGTCGAGGCAGCTTTACTCTGCATCGAAAGCCTTGCTGTACCTGTCCTGGGAGTATTTAATGGCGACAGTGTACAGGGAGCTTTACTCTGTATCTAACCCCGTGCTGTAACTGTCCTGGGTGTGTTTGATGGGAACAGTGTGGCGGGAGCTTTACTCTGTACCTAACGCCGTGCTGTACCTGTCCTGGGAGTGTTTGATGGGGACATTGGAGAGGGAGCTTTACTCTGTATCTCGCCCCGTGCTCAAACTGTCCTTGGCGTGTTTGAAGGGGACACGTGTTGAGGGAGCTTTACTCTGTACCTAACCCTGTGCTGTATCTGTCCATGGAGTGTTTCATGGCGACAGGGAAGAGGGAGCTTTACTCTGTATCTAACCTCGTGCTGTACCTGTCATGGGACTGTTTGAAGGGGACAGTGTAGAGGGAGCTTTATTCGGTATCTAACCCCGTGCTGTACCTGTCCTGGGAGTGTTTTTTGGGGACAGTGTCGAGGGAGCTTTACTCTGTATCTAACCCCGTGATGTACCTGTCCTGGGAGTGTTTTTTGGGGACAGTTTAGAGTGACCTTTACTCTGTATCTAACCCCGTGCTGTACCTGTCCTGGGAGTGTTTTTTGGGGACAGTGTCGAGGGAGCTTTACTCTGTATCTAACCCCGTGATGTACCTGTCCTGGGAGTGTTTTTTGGGGACAGTGTCTAGGGAACTTTACTCTGTGTCTTACTCCATGCTGTATCAATCCTGGGAGTGTTTTGATGTGGGAAAGTGCAGAGGGAGCTTTACTCTCTATCTAACCCCGTGCTGTACCTGTCCTGGGAGTGTTTGAAGGGGACAGTGTAGAGGGAGCTTTACTCTGTATCTAACCCCGTGCTGTAACTGTCCTGGGTGTGTTTGATGGGAACACTGTGGAGGGAGCTTTCCTCTGTATCTAACCCCGTGCTGTACCTGTCCTGGGTGTGTTTGATGGGGACAGAGTAGAGGGAGCTTTACTCTGTATCTAACCCCGTGCTGTAACTGTCCTGGGTGTGTTTGATGGGAACACTGTGGAGGGAGCTTTACTCTGTATCTAACCCCGTGCTGCACCTGTCCTGGGTGTGTTTGATGGGGACAGTGTAGAGGGAGCTTTACTCTGTATCTAACCCCGTGCTGCACCTGTCCTGGGTGTGTTTGATGGGGACAGTGTAGAGAGAGCTTTACTCTGTATCTAACCCCGTGCTGTACCTGTCCTGGGAGTGTTTGATGGGGATATTGGAGAGGGAGCTTTACTCTGTATCTCGCCCCGTGCTGCACCTGTCCTGGGAGTGTTTGATGGGGACATTGGAGAGGGAGCTTTACTCTGTATCTCGCCCCGTGCTGCACCTGTCCTGGGAGTGTTTGAAGGGGACCCGTGTTGAGGGAGCGTAACTCTGTACCTAACCTCGTGCTGTACCTGTCATGGGAGTGTCTGAAGGGGACAGTGTAGAGGGAGCTTTATTCTGTATCTAACTCCGTGCTGTACCTGTCCTGGGAGTGTTTTCTGGGGACAGTGTACAGCGAGCTTTACTCTGTATCTCATCCCGTGCTGCACCTGTCCTGAGTGTGTTTCATGGGGACAGTGTCGAGGGAGCTTTACTCTGTATCTAACCCCGTGCTGTCCCTGACCTGGGAGTGTTTGATGCGGACAGTGTCGAGGGAGCTTTTCTCTGTATCTAACCCCGTGCTGCACCTGTCCTGAGTGTGTTTGATGGGGACAGTGTACAGCGAGCTTTACTCTGTATCTAACGCCGTGCTGTACCTGTCCTGGGAGTGTTTGATGGGGGCGGTGTAGAGGGATCTTTACTCTGTATCTAAACCCGTGCTGTACCTGAACTGAGTGTGTTTGGTGAGGACAGTTTAGAGGGAGCTGTACTCTGTATCTAACCCCGTGCTGTACCTGTCCTGAGTGTGTTTGATGGGGACAGTGTACAGCGAGCTTTACTCTGTATCTAATGCCGTGCAGCACCTGTCCTGGGAGTGTTTCCTGGGGACGGTGTCGAGGGAGCTTTTCTCTGTATCTAACCCCGTGCTGTATCTGTCCTGGGTGTGTTTGATGGGGACAGTGCAGAGGGAGCTTTACTCTGTATCTAACCCCGTGCTGTACCTGTCCTGGGAGTGTTTGATGGGGGACAGTATAGAGGGAGCTTTCCTCTGTGTCTAACCCCGTGCTGCACCTGTCCTGGGTGTGTTTGATGGGAACAGTGTGGAGGGAGCTTTACTCTGTATCTAACCCCGTGCTGCACCTGTCCCGAGTGTGTTTGATGGGGACAGTGTACAGCGAGCTTTACTCTGTATCTAATCCCGTGCAACACCTGTCCTGGGAGTGTTTCATGGGGACAGTGTCGAGGGAGCTTTTCTCTGTATCTAACCCCGTGCTGTATCTGTCCTGGTTGTGTTTGATGGGGACAGTGGAGAGGGAGCTTTCCTCTGTATCTAACCCCGTGCTGCACCTGTCCTGAGTGTGTTTGATGGGGACAGTGTACAGCGAGCTTTACTCTGTATCTCACCCCGTGCTGTACCTGTCCTGGGATTGTTTGATGGGGACGGTGTAGAGGGAGTTTATTCTGTGTCTAATCCCGTGCTGTACCTGTCCTGAGTGTGTTTGCTGGGAACAGTTTAGAGGGAGCTTTACTCTGTATCTAACCCCGTGCTGTACCTGTCCTGGGAGTGTTTGAAGGGGATAGTGTAGAGGGATCTTTATTCTGTATCTAATCCCGGGCTGTAACTGTCCTGGGTGTCTTTGATGGGGACAGTGTCGAGGGAGCTTTACTCTGTATCTAACCCCGTGCTGTATCTGAACTGGGAGTGTTTGATGCGGACAGTGTCGAGGGAGCTTTACTCTGTATGAAACCCCGTGCTGTACCGGTCCTGGGAGTGTTTGATGGGGACAGTGTCGAGGGAGCTTTACTCTGTATGAAACCCCGTGCTGTACCGGTCCTGGGAGTGTTTGATGGGGACAGTGTAGAGGGAGCTTTACTCTGTATCTAACCCCATGCACTATCTGTCCTGGGTGTGTTTGATGGGGACAGTGTAGAGGGAGCTTTACTCTGTATCTAACCCCGTGCTGTACCTGTCCTGGGAGTGTTTGATGGGGACAGTGTAGAGGGAGCTTTACTCTGTATCTAACCCCATGCACTATCTGTCCTGTGTGTGTTTCATGGGGACAGTGTAGAGGGAGCTTTACTCTGTATCTAACCCCTTGTTGTACCTGTCCTGTGTGTGTTTGATGGGGACAGTGTGGAAGCAGCTTTTCCCTTTATCTAACCCCGTGTTGTATCTGTCCTGTGTGTGTTTGATGGGGACAGTGCAGAGGGAGCTTTAGTCTGTATCTAACCCCGTGTTGTATCTGTCCTGTGTGTGTTTGATGGGGACAGTGTGCAGGGAGCTTTATTCTGTAACCCCATGCTGAACATGTCCTGTGAGTGTTTGATGGGGACAGTGCAGAGGGGGTTTTACTCTCCATCGAACCCCGTGCTGTACCTGTCCTGGGAGTGTTTGTTAGGGACAGTGTGGAGGGAGCTTGACTCTGTATCTAACCCCGTGCTGTACCTGTCCTGGGAGTGTTTGATGGGGGACAGTGTGGAGGGAGCTTTACTCTATGTCTAGCCCCGTGCTGTATCTGTCCATCAGTGTTTGATGGGGACAGTGTGGAGGGAGCTTTACTCTGTATCTAACCCCGTGCTGTACCTGTCCTGGGAGTGTTTGATGGGGACAGTGTAGAGGGAGCTTTACTCTGCATCAAACCCCGTGCTCTATCTGTCCTGGGACTATTTGATGGGGACAGTGCCGAGGGAACTTTACTTTGTATCTAAACCCGTACTGTGTCTGTCCTGGTTGTGTTTGATGGGGACCGTGTAGAGGGAGTTTTACTCTCTATCTAACCCCGTGCTCCAGCTGTCCTGGGAGTGTTTGATGGGGACAGTGTAGAGGGAGCTTTACTCTGTATCTAACCCCATGCTCGACCTGTCCTGGGAGTGTTGGATGGGGGACAATGCAGAGGAAGCGTTACTCTGTCTCTAACCGCGTGCTGTATCTATCCTGGGTGTGTTTGATGGGGACAGTGTAGAGGGAGCTTTAGTCTATATCTAGCCCCGTGCTGTACCTGTCCTGGCAGTGTTTGATGGGGACCGTGTGGAGGGAGCTTTACTCTGTATGTAACCCCGTGCTGTACCTGTCCTGGGAGTGTTTGATGGGGACAGTGTAGAGGGAGCTTTACTCTGTATCTAACCCCGTGCTGTATCCATCCTGGGTGTGTTTGATGGGGACAGTGCAGAGGAAGCTTTACTCTGTATCTAACCCCGTGCTGTACCTGTCCTGGGAGTGTTTGATGAGGACAGTGTGAAGGGAGCTTTATTCTGTAACCCCATGCTGAACATGTCCTGTGAGTGTTTGACGGGGACAGTGTAGAGGGAATTTTACTCTCTATCTAACCCCGTGCTCCACCTGTCCTGGGAGTGTTTGATGGGGACAGTGTAGAGGGAGCTTTACTCTGTATCTAACCCCATGCTGTACCTGTCCTGGGAGTGTTGGATGGGGGGCAATGCAGAGGGAGCTTTATTCTGTATCTAAACGCGTGCTGTTCCTGTCCTGGGAGTGTTTGATGGGGACAGTGTAGAGGGAGCTTTACCCTGCATCAAACCGCGTGCTCTATCCGTCCTGGGACTATTTGATGGGGACAGTCTCGAGGGGGCTTTACTGGGTATCTAACCACGTGCTGTTCCTGTCCTGGATGTGTTTGATGGGGACAGTGTAGAGGGAACTTTACCCTGTACCTAGCCCATGCTGTGGTTGTCCTGGGAGTGATTGATGGGGACAGTAGAGAGGGAGCTTTACTTTGTTTCTAACCCCGTGCTCTATCTTTCCTGGCAGTGTTTGATGTGGACAGTGCACAGGGAGCTTTACTCTGTATCTAGCTCCGAGTTGTACCTGTCCAGGGAGTGTTTGATGGGGGACGATGTAGAGGGAGCTTTACTCTCTATCGAGACCCGTCCTGTCCCTGTCCTGGGTGATTTGGTGTGGACATTGGGGAAGCAGCTTTTCCCTGTATCTATCCCTATGCTGTATCTATCATTGGATCGTTTGATAGTGACAGTGTGGAGGGAGCTTGACTCTGTATCTAACCCCGTGCTGTACCTGTCCTGGGAGTGTTTGATGGGGACAGTGTAGAGGGAGCTTCACTCTGTATCTAACCCCGTGCTGTACCTGTCCTGGGAGTGTTTGATGGGGACAGTGTAGAGGGAGCTTTATTCTGTATCTAACCCCGTGCTGTATCTATCCTGGGTGTGTTTGATGGGGACAGTGTAGAGGGAGCTTTACTCTGTATCTAACCCCGTGCTGTACCTGTCCTGGGAGTGTTTGATGGGGGACAGTATAGAGGGAGCTTTACTCTGTATCTAACTCCGTGCTGTACCTGTCCAGGGAGTGTTTGATGGGGGACAGTATAGAGGGAGCTTTACTCTGTATCTAACCCCATGCTGTACCTTTCCTGGGAGTGTTTGATGGGGACAGTGTAGAGGGAACTTTACTTTGCATCTAACCCCGTACTGTACCTGTCCAGGGAGTGTGTGATGCGGACAGTGCAGAGGGAGCTTTACTCTGTATCTCACCCTGTGCTGTACCTGTCCTGGGAGTGTTTGATGGGGGACAGTGTAGAGGGAGCTTTACTCTGTATCTAACCCCGTGATGTACCTGTCCTGGGAGTGTTTGATGGGGGACAGTGTAGAGGGAGCTTTACTCTGTATCTAACCCCGTGCTGTACCTGTCCTGGGAGTGTTTGATGCAGACAGTGTAGAGGGAACTTTACTTTGCATGTAACCCCGTACTGTACCTGTCCTGAGAGTGTTTGATGGGGACAATGTAGAGGGAGCTTTACCCTGCATCAAACCGCGTGCTCTATCCGTCCTGGGACTATTTGATGGGGACAGTCTCGAGGGGGCTTTACTGGGTATCTAACCACGTGCTGTTCCTGTCCTGGATGTGTTTGATGGGGACAGTGTAGAGGGAACTTTACCCTGTACCTAGCCCATGCTGTGGTTGTCCTGGGAGTGATTGATGGGGACAGTAGAGAGGGAGCTTTACTTTGTTTCTAACCCCGTGCTCTATCTTTCCTGGCAGTGTTTGATGTGGACAGTGCACAGGGAGCTTTACTCTGTATCTAGCTCCGAGTTGTACCTGTCCAGGGAGTGTTTGATGGGGGACGATGTAGAGGGAGCTTTACTCTCTATCGAGACCCGTCCTGTCCCTGTCCTGGGTGATTTGGTGTGGACAGTGGGGAAGCAGCTTTTCCCTGTATCTATCCCTATGCTGTATCTATCATTGGATCGTTTGATAGTGACAGTGTGGAGGGAGCTTGACTCTGTATCTAACCCCGTGCTGTACCTGTCCTGGGAGTGTTTGATGGGGACAGTGTAGAGGGAGCTTCACTCTGTATCTAACCCCGTGCTGTACCTGTCCTGGGAGTGTTTGATGGGGACAGTGTAGAGGGAGCTTTATTCTGTATCTAACCCCGTGCTGTATCTATCCTGGGTGTGTTTGATGGGGACAGTGTAGAGGGAGCTTTACTCTGTATCTAACCCCGTGCTGTACCTGTCCTGGGAGTGTTTGATGGGGGACAGTATAGAGGGAGCTTTACTCTGTATCTAACTCCGTGCTGTACCTGTCCAGGGAGTGTTTGATGGGGGACAGTATAGAGGGAGCTTTACTCTGTATCTAACCCCATGCTGTCCCTGCCCTGGGAGTGTTTGATGGGGACAGTGTAGAGGGAGCTTTACTCTGTATCTAACCCCTTGTTGTACCTGTCCTGTGTGTGTTTGATGGGGCAGTGTGGAAGCAGCTTTTCCCTTTATCTAACCCCGTGTTGTATCTGTCCTGTGTGTGTTTGATGGGGACAGTGCAGACGGAGCTTTACTCTGTATCTAACCCCGTGTTGTATCTGTCCTGTGTGTGTTTGATGGGGACAGTGCAGAGGGAGCTTTACTCTGTATCTAACCCCGTGTTGTATCTGTCCTGTGTGTGTTTGATGGGGACAGTGTGCAGGGAGCTTTATTCTGTAACCCCATGCTGAACATGTCCTGTGAGTGTTTGATGGGGACAGTGTAGAGGGGGTTTTACTCTCCATCTAACCCCGTGCTGTACCTGTCCTGGGAGTGTTTGATGGGGACAGTGTGGAGGGAGCTTGACTCTGTATCTAACCCCGTGCTGTACCTGTCCTGGGAGTGTTTGATGGGGACTGTGTGGAGGGAGCTTGACTCTGTATCTAACCCCGTACTGTACCTGTCCTGGGAGTGTTTAATGGGGACAGTGCAGAGGGAGCTTTACTCTGTATCTAACCCCGTGCTGTACCTGTCCTGGGAGTGTTTGGTGGGGACAGTGTGGAGGGAGCGTTAATCTATATCTAGCCCCGTGCTGTACCTGTCCTGGCAGTGTTTGATGGGGACAGTGTGGAGGGAGCTTTACTCTGTATCTAACCCCGTGCTGTACCTGTCCTCGGAGTGTTTGATGGGGACAGTGTAGAGGGAGCTTTACTCTGCATCAAACCCCGTGCTCTATCTGTCCTGGGACTATTTGATGGGGACAGCGTAGAGGGAACTTTACTTTGTATCTAAACCCGTGCTGTGTTTGTCCTGGTTGTGTTTTAGGGGGACCGTGTAGAGGGAGTTTTACTCTCTATCTAACCCCGTGCTCCACATGTCCTGGGAGTGTTTGATGGGGACAGTGTAGAGGGAGCTTTACTCTGTATCTAACCCCGTGCTGTATCCATCCTGGGTGTGTTTGATGGGGACAGTGTAGAGGAAGCTTTACTCTGTATCTAACCCCGTGCTGTACCTGCCCTGGGAGTGTTTGATGGGGACAGTGTGCAGGGAGCTTTATTCTGTATCTAACCCCATGCTGTATCTGTCCTGTGTGTGTTTGATGAGGACAGTGTGAAGGGAGCTTTATTCTGTAACCCCATGCTGAACATGTCCTGTGAGTGTTTGATGGGGACAGTGTAGAGGGAGTTTTACTCTCTATCTAACCCCGTGCTCCACCTGTCCTGGGAGTGTTTGATGGGGACAGTGTAGTGGGAGCTTTACTCTGTATCTAACCCCATGCTGTACCTGTCCTGGGAGTGTTGGATGGGGGACAGTGTAGAGGGAGCTTTACTCTGTATCTAACCCCGTGCTGTACCTGTCCTGGGAGTGTTTGATGCGGACAGTGTAGAGGGAACTTTACTTTGCATGTAACCCCGTACTGTACCTGTCCTGGGAGTGTTTGATGCGGACAGTGCAGAGGGAGCATTACTCTGTATCTAACCCCGTGCTGTACCTGTCCTGGGAGTGTTTGATGGGGACAGTGTAGAGGGAGCTTTACTCTGTATCTAACCCTGTGCTGTACCTGTCCTGAGAGTGTTTGATGGGGACAATGTAGAGGGAGCTTTACCCTGCATCAAACCGCGTGCTCTATCCGTCCTGGGACTATTTGATGGGGACAGTCTCGAGGGGGCTTTACTGGGTATCTAACCACGTGCTGTTCCTGTCCTGGATGTGTTTGATGGGGACAGTGTAGAGGGAACTTTACCCTGTACCTAGCCCATGCTGTGGTTGTCCTGGGAGTGATTGATGGGGACAGTAGAGAGGGAGCTTTACTTTGTTTCTAACCCCGTGCTCTATCTTTCCTGGGAGTGTTTGATGTGGACAGTGCACAGGGAGCTTTACTCTGTATCTAGCTCCGAGTTGTACCTGTCCAGGGAGTGTTTGATGGGGGACGATGTAGAGGGAGCTTTACTCTCTATCGAGACCCGTCCTGTCCCTGTCCTGGGTGATTTGGTGTGGACAGTGGGGAAGCAGCTTTTCCCTGCATCCATCCCTATGCTGTATCTATCATTGGATCGTTTGATAGTGACAGTGTGGAGGGAGCTTGACTCTGTATCTAACCCCGTGCCGTACCTGTCCTGGGAGTGTTTGATGGGGACAGTGTAGAGGGAGCTTTACTCTGTATCTAACCCCATGCTCTATCTGTCCTGGGTGTGTTTGATGGGGACAGTGTAGAGGGAGCTTTACTCTGTTTCCAATCCCGTGCTGTACCTGTCCTGGGAGTGTTTGATGGGGGACAGTGTAGAGGGAGCTTTACTCTGTATCTAACCCCATGCTCTATCTGTCCTGGGAGTGTTTGATGGGGACAGTGTAGAGGGAGCTTTACTCTGTATCTAACCCCGTGCTGTACCTGTCCTGGGAGTGTTTGATGGGGGACAGTATAGAGGGAGCTTTACTCTGCATCAAACTCCGTGCTGTACCTGTCCAGGGAGTGTTTGATGGGGGACAGTATAGAGGGAGCTTTACTCTGTATCTAACCCCATGCTGTCCCTGCCCTGGGAGTGTTTGATGGGGACAGTGTAGAGGGAGCTTTACTCTGTATCTAACCCCTTGTTGTACCTGTCCTGTGTGTGTTTGATGGGGCAGTGTGGAAGCAGCTTTTCCCTTTATCTAACCCCGTGTTGTATCTGTCCTGTGTGTGTTTGATAGGGACAGTGCAGACGGAGCTTTACTCTGTATCTAACCCCGTGTTGTATCTGTCCTGTGTGTGTTTGATGGGGACAGTGCAGAGGGAGCTTTACTCTGTATCTAACCCCGTGTTGTATCTGTCCTGTGTGTGTTTGATGGGGACAGTGTGCAGGGAGCTTTACTCTGTATCTAGCTCCGAGTTGTACCTGTCCAGGGAGTGTTTGATGGGGGACGATGTAGAGGGAGCTTTACTCTCTATCGAGACCCGTCCTGTCCCTGTCCTGGGTGATTTGGTGTGGACAGTGGGGAAGCAGCTTTTCCCTGCATCCATCCCTATGCTGTATCTATCATTGGATCGTTTGATAGTGACAGTGTGGAGGGAGCCTGACTCTGTATCTAACCCCGTGCTGTACCTGTCCTGGGAGTGTTTGATGGGGACAGTGTAGAGGGAGCTTTACTCTGTATCTAACCCCATGCTCTATCTGTCCTGGGTGTGTTTGATGGGGACAGTGTAGAGGGAGCTTTACTCTGTTTCCAATCCCGTGCTGTCCCTGTCCTGGGTGTGTTTGATGGGGACAGTGTAGAGGGAGCTTTACTCTGTATCTAACCCCGTGCTGTACCTGTCCTGGGAGTGTTTGATGGGGGACAGTATAGAGGGAGCTTTACTCTGTATCTAACTCCGTGCTGTACCTGTCCAGGGAGTGTTTGATGGGGGACAGTATAGAGGGAGCTTTACTCTGTATCTAACCCCATGCTGTCCCTGCCCTGGGAGTGTTTGATGGGGACAGTGTAGAGGGAGCTTTACTCTGTATCTAACCCCTTGTTGTACCTGTCCTGTGTGTGTTTGATGGGGCAGTGTGGAAGCAGCTTTTCCCTTTATCTAACCCCGTGTTGTATCTGTCCTGTGTGTGTTTGATAGGGACAGTGCAGACGGAGCTTTACTCTGTATCTAACCCCGTGTTGTATCTGTCCTGTGTGTGTTTGATGGGGACAGTGCAGAGGGAGCTTTACTCTGTATCTAACCCCGTGTTGTATCTGTCCTGTGTGCGTTTGATGGGGACAGTGTGCAGGGAGCTTTATTCTGTAACCCCATGCTGAACATGTCCTGTGAGTGTTTGATGGGGACAGTGTAGAGGGGGTTTTACTCTCCATCTCATCCCGTGCTGTACCTGTCCTGGGAGTGTTTGATGGGGACAGTGTGGAGGGAGCTTGACTCTGTATCTAACCCCGTGCTGTACCTGTCCTGGGAGTTTTTGATGGGGACTGTGTGGAGGGAGCTTGACTCTGTATCTAACCCCGTACTGTACCTGTCCTGGGAGTGTTTAATGGGGACAGTGTAGAGGGAGCTTTACTCTGTATCTAACCCCGTGCTGTACCTGTCCTGGGAGTGTTTGATGGGGACAGTGTGGAGGGAGCGTTAATCTATATCTAGCCCCGTGCTGTACCTGTCCTGGGAGTGTTTGATGGGGACAGTGTAGAGGGAGCTTTACTCTGCATCAAACCCCGTGCTCTATCTGTCCTGGGACTATTTGATGGGGACAGTGTAGAGGGAACTTTACTTTGTATCTAAACCCGTGCTGTGTCTGTCCTGGTTGTGTTTTAGGGGGACCGTGTAGAGGGAGTTTTACTCTCTATCTAACCCCGTGCTCCACATGTCCTGGGAGTGTTTGATGGGGACAGTGTAGAGGGAGCTTTACTCTGTATCTAACCCCGTGCTGTATCCATCCTGGGTGTGTTTGATGGGGACAGTGTAGAGGAAGCTTTACTCTGTATCTAACCCCGTGCTGTACCTGCCCTGGGAGTGTTTGATGGGGACAGTGTGCAGGGAGCTTTATTCTGTATCTAACCCCATGCTGTATCTGTCCTATGTGTGTTTGATGAGGACAGTGTGAAGGGAGCTTTACTCTGTAACCCCATGCTGAACATGTCCTGTGTGTGTTTGATGGGGACAGTGTAGAGGGAGTTTTACTCTCTATCTCACCCCGTGCTCCACCTGTCCTGGGAGTGTTTGATGGGGACAGTGTAGTGGGAGCTTTACTCTGTATCTAACCCCATGCTGTACCTGTCCTGGGAGTGTTTGATGGGGACAGTGTAGAGGGAGTTTTACTCTCTATCTGACCCCGTGCTCCACCTGTCCTGGGAGTGTTTGATGGGGAGAGTGTAGAGGGAACTTTGCTTTGCATCTAACCCCGTACTGTACCTGTCCAGGGAGTGTGTGATGCGGACAGTGCAGAGGGAGCTTTACTCTGTATCTCACCCTGTGCTGTACCTGTCCTGGGAGTGTTTGATGGGGGACAGTGTAGAGGGAGCTTTACTCTGTATCTAACCCCGTGATGTACCTGTCCTGGGAGTGTTTGATGGGGGACAGTGTAGAGGGAGCTTTACTCTGTATCTAACCCCGTGCTGTACCTGTCCTGGGAGTGTTTGATGCGGACAGTGTAGAGGGAACTTTACTTTGCATGTAACCCCGTACTGTACCTGTCCTGGGAGTGTTTGATGCGGACAGTGCAGAGGGAGCATTACTCTGTATCTCACCCTGTGCTGTACCTGTCCTGAGAGTGTTTGATGGGGACAGTGTCGAGGGAGCTTTACCCTGCATCAAACCGCGTGCTCTATCCGTCCTGGGACTATTTGATGGGGACAGTCTCGAGGGGGCTTTACTGGGTATCTAACCACGTGCTGTTCCTGTCCTGGATGTGTTTGATGGGGACAGTGTAGAGGGAACTTTACCCTGTACCTAGCCCATGCTGTGGTTGTCCTGGGAGTGATTGATGGGGACAGTAGAGAGGGAGCTTTACTTTGTTTCTAACCCCGTGCTCTATCTTTCCTGGGAGTGTTTGATGTGGACAGTGCACAGGGAGCTTTACTCTGTATCTAGCTCCGAGTCGTACCTGTCCAGGGAGTGTTTGATGGGGGACGATGTAGAGGGAGCTTTACTCTCTATCGAGACCCGTCCTGTCCCTGTCCTGGGTGATTTGGTGTGGACAGTGGGGAAGCAGCTTTTCCCTGCATCCATCCCTATGCTGTATCTATCATTGGATCGTTTGATAGTGACAGTGTGGAGGGAGCTTGACTCTGTATCTAACCCCGTGCTGTACCTGTCCTGGGAGTGTTTGATGGGGACAGTGTAGAGGGAGCTTCACTCTGTATCTAACCCCGTGCTGTACCTGTCCTGGGAGTGTTTGATGGGGACAGTGTAGAGGGAGCTTTATTCTGCATCTAACCCCGTGCTGTATCTATCCTGGGTGTGTTTGATGAGGACAGTGTCGAGGAAGCTTTGCTCTGTATCTCACCCTGTGCTGTACCTGTCCTGGGTGTGTTTGATGGGGACAGTGCAGAGGGAGCTTTACTCTGGATCTAATCCCATGCTCTATCTGCCCTGTGTGTGTTTGATGGGGAAAGTGTGCAGGGAGCTTTATTCTGTAACCCCATGCTGAACATGTCCTGGGGGTTTTTGATGGGGACAGTGCAGAGGGAGCTTTATTCTGTAACCCCATGCTGAACATGTCCTGTGTGTGTTTGATGGGGACAGTGTGCAGGGAGCTTTATTCTGTAACCCCATGCTGAACATGTCCTGGGGGTTTTTGATGGGGACAGTGTCGAGGGAGCTTTACTCTGTATCTGACCCCTTGTTGTACCTGTCCTGTGTGTGTTTGATGGGGCAGTGTGGAAGCAGCTTTTCCCTTTATCTAACCCCGTGTTGTATCTGTCCTGTGTGTGTTTGATGGGGACAGTGCAGACGGAGCTTTACTCTGTATCTAACCCCGTGTTGTATCTGTCCTGTGTGTGTTTGATGGGGACAGTGCAGAGGGAGCTTTACTCTGTATCTAACCCCGTGTTGTATCTGTCCTGTGTGTGTTTGATGGGGACAGTGTGCAGGAAGCTTTATTCTGTAACCCCATGCTGAACATGTCCTGTGAGTGTTTGATGGGGACAGTGTAGAGGGGGTTTTACTCTCCATCTAACCCCGTGCTGTACCTGTCCTGGGAGTGTTTGATGGGGACAGTGTGGAGGGAGCTTGACTCTGTATCTAACCCCGTGCTGTACCTGTCCTGGGAGTGTTTGATGGGGACTGTGTGGAGGGAGCTTGACTCTGTATCTAACCCCGTACTGTACCTGTCCTGGGAGTGTTTAATGGGGACAGTGCAGAGGGAGCTTTACTCTGTATCTAACCCCGTGCTGTACCTGTCCTGGGAGTGTTTGGTGGGGACAGTGTGGAGGGAGCGTTAATCTATATCTAGCCCCGTGCTGTACCTGTCCTGGCAGTGTTTGATGGGGACAGTGTGGAGGGAGCTTTACTCTGTATCTAACCCCGTGCTGTACCTGTCCTCGGAGTGTTTGATGGGGACAGTGTAGAGGGAGCTTTACTCTGCATCAAACCCCGTGCTCTATCTGTCCTGGGACTATTTGATGGGGACAGCGTAGAGGGAACTTTACTTTGTATCTAAACCCGTGCTGTGTCTGTCCTGGTTGTGTTTTAGGGGGACCGTGTAGAGGGAGTTTTACTCTCTATCTAACCCCGTGCTCCACATGTCCTGGGAGTGTTTGATGGGGACAGTGTAGAGGGAGCTTTACTCTGTATCTAACCCCGTGCTGTATCCATCCTGGGTGTGTTTGATGGGGACAGTGTAGAGGAAGCTTTACTCTGTATCTAACCCCGTGCTGTACCTGCCCTGGGAGTGTTTGATGGGGACAGTGTGCAGGGAGCTTTATTCTGTATCTAACCCCATGCTGTATCTGTCCTGTGTGTGTTTGATGAGGACAGTGTGAAGGGAGCTTTATTCTGTAACCCCATGCTGAACATGTCCTGTGAGTGTTTGATGGGGACAGTGTAGAGGGAGTTTTACTCTCTATCTAACCCCGTGCTCCACCTGTCCTGGGAGTGTTTGATGGGGACAGTGTAGTGGGAGCTTTACTCTGTATCTAACCCCATGCTGTACCTGTCCTGGGAGTGTTGCATGGGGGACAGTGTAGAGGGAGCTTTACTCTGTATCTAACCCCGTGCTGTACCTGTCCTGGGAGTGTTTGATGCGGACAGTGTAGAGGGAACTTTACTTTGCATGTAACCCCGTACTGTACCTGTCCTGGGAGTGTTTGATGCGGACAGTGCAGAGGGAGCATTACTCTGTATCTAACCCCGTGCTGTACCTGTCCTGGGAGTGTTTGATGGGGACAGTGTAGAGGGAGCTTTACTCTGTATCTAACCCTGTGCTGTACCTGTCCTGAGAGTGTTTGATGGGGACAATGTAGAGGGAGCTTTACCCTGCATCAAACCGCGTGCTCTATCCGTCCTGGGACTATTTGATGGGGACAGTCTCGAGGGGGCTTTACTGGGTATCTAACCACGTGCTGTTCCTGTCCTGGATGTGTTTGATGGGGACAGTGTAGAGGGAACTTTACCCTGTACCTAGCCCATGCTGTGGTTGTCGTGGGAGTGATTGATGGGGACAGTAGAGAGGGAGCTTTACTTTGTTTCTAACCCCGTGCTCTATCTTTCCTGGGAGTGTTTGATGTGGACAGTGCACAGGGAGCTTTACTCTGTATCTAGCTCCGAGTTGTACCTGTCCAGGGAGTGTTTGATGGGGGACGATGTAGAGGGAGCTTTACTCTCTATCGAGACCCGTCCTGTCCCTGTCCTGGGTGATTTGGTGTGGACAGTGGGGAAGCAGCTTTTCCCTGCATCCATCCCTATGCTGTATCTATCATTGGACCGTTTGATAGTGACAGTGTGGAGGGAGCCTGACTCTGTATCTAACCCCGTGCTGTACCTGTCCTGGGAGTGTTTGATGGGGACAGTGTAGAGGGAGCTTTACTCTGTATCTAACCCCATGCTCTATCTGTCCTGGGTGTGTTTGATGGGGACAGTGTAGAGGGAGCTTTACTCTGTTTCCAATCCCGTGCTGTCCCTGTCCTGGGTGTGTTTGATGGGGACAGTGTAGAGGGAGCTTTACTCTGTATCTAACCCCGTGCTGTACCTGTCCTGGGAGTGTTTGATGGGGGACAGTATAGAGGGAGCTTTACTCTGTATCTAACTCCGTGCTGTACCTGTCCAGGGAGTGTTTGATGGGGGACAGTATAGAGGGAGCTTTACTCTGTATCTAACCCCATGCTGTCCCTGCCCTGGGAGTGTTTGATGGGGACAGTGTAGAGGGAGCTTTACTCTGTATCTAACCCCTTGTTGTACCTGTCCTGTGTGTGTTTGATGGGGCAGTGTGGAAGCAGCTTTTCCCTTTATCTAACCCCGTGTTGTATCTGTCCTGTGTGTGTTTGATAGGGACAGTGCAGACGGAGCTTTACTCTGTATCTAACCCCGTGTTGTATCTGTCCTGTGTGTGTTTGATGGGGACAGTGCAGAGGGAGCTTTACTCTGTATCTAACCCCGTGTTGTATCTGTCCTGTGTGTGTTTGATGGGGACAGTGTGCAGGGAGCTTTATTCTGTAACCCCATGCTGAACATGTCCTGTGAGTGTTTGATGGGGACAGTGTAGAGGGGGTTTTACTCTCCATCTAATCCCGTGCTGTACCTGTCCTGGGAGTGTTTGATGGGGACAGTGTGGAGGGAGCTTGACTCTGTATCTAACCCCGTGCTGTACCTGTCCTGGGAGTGTTTGATGGGGACTGTGTGGAGGGAGCTTGACTCTGTATCTAACCCCGTACTGTACCTGTCCTGGGAGTGTTTAATGGGGACAGTGTAGAGGGAGCTTTACTCTGTATCTAACCCCGTGCTGTACCTGTCCTGGGAGTGTTTGATGGGGACAGTGTGGAGGGAGCGTTAATCTATATCTAGCCCCGTGCTGTACCTGTCCTGGGAGTGTTTGATGGGGACAGTGTAGAGGGAGCTTTACTCTGCATCAAACCCCGTGCTCTATCTGTCCTGGGACTATTTGATGGGGACAGTGTAGAGGGAACTTTACTTTGTATCTAAACCCGTGCTGTGTCTGTCCTGGTTGTGTTTTAGGGGGACCGTGTAGAGGGAGTTTTACTCTCTATCTAACCCCGTGCTCCACATGTCCTGGGAGTGTTTGATGGGGACAGTGTAGAGGGAGCTTTACTCTGTATCTAACCCCGTGCTGTATCCATCCTGGGTGTGTTTGATGGGGACAGTGTAGAGGAAGCTTTACTCTGTATCTAACCCCGTGCTGTACCTGCCCTGGGAGTGTTTGATGGGGACAGTGTGCAGGGAGCTTTATTCTGTATCTAACCCCATGCTGTATCTGTCCTATGTGTGTTTGATGAGGACAGTGTGAAGGGAGCTTTACTCTGTAACCCCATGCTGAACATGTCCTGTGAGTGTTTGATGGGGACAGTGTAGAGGGAGTTTTACTCTCTATCTCACCCCGTGCTCCACCTGTCCTGGGAGTGTTTGATGGGGACAGTGTAGTGGGAGCTTTACTCTGTATCTAACCCCATGCTGTACCTGTCCTGGGAGTGTTTGATGGGGACAGTGTAGAGGGAGTTTTACTCTCTATCTGACCCCGTGCTCCACCTGTCCTGGGAGTGTGTGATGCGGACAGTGCAGAGGGAGCTTTACTCTGTATATCACCCTGTGCTGTACCTGTCCTGGGAGTGTTTGATGGGGGACAGTGTAGAGGGAGCTTTACTCTGTATCTAACCCCGTGATGTACCTGTCCTGGGAGTGTTTGATGGGGGACAGTGTAGAGGGAGCTTTACTCTGTATCTAACCCCGTGCTGTACCTGTCCTGGGAGTGTTTGATGCGGACAGTGTAGAGGGAACTTTACTTTGCATGTAACCCCGTACTGTACCTGTCCTGGGAGTGTTTGATGCGGACAGTGCAGAGGGAGCATTACTCTGTATCTCACCCTGTGCTGTACCTGTCCTGAGAGTGTTTGATGGGGACAATGTAGAGGGAGCTTTACCCTGCATCAAACCGCGTGCTCTATCCGTCCTGGGACTATTTGATGGGGACAGTCTCGAGGGGGCTTTACTGGGTATCTAACCACGTGCTGTTCCTGTCCTGGATGTGTTTGATGGGGACAGTGTAGAGGGAACTTTACCCTGTACCTAGCCCATGCTGTGGTTGTCCTGGGAGTGATTGATGGGGACAGTAGAGAGGGAGCTTTACTTTGTTTCTAACCCCGTGCTCTATCTTTCCTGGGAGTGTTTGATGTGGACAGTGCACAGGGAGCTTTACTCTGTATCTAGCTCCGAGTAGTACCTGTCCAGGGAGTGTTTGATGGGGGACGATGTAGAGGGAGCTTTACTCTCTATCGAGACCCGTCCTGTCCCTGTCCTGGGTGATTTGGTGTGGACAGTGGGGAAGCAGCTTTTCCCTGCATCCATCCCTATGCTGGATCTATCATTGGATCGTTTGATAGTGACAGTGTGGAGGGAGCTTGACTCTGTATCTAACCCCGTGCTGTACCTGTCCTGGGAGTGTTTGATGGGGACAGTGTAGAGGGAGCTTCACTCTGTATCTAACCCCGTGCTGTACCTGTCCTGGGAGTGTTTGATGGGGACAGTGTAGAGGGAGCTTTATTCTGCATCTAACCCCGTGCTGTATCTATCCTGGGTGTGTTTGATGAGGACAGTGTCGAGGAAGCTTTGCTCTGTATCTCACCCTGTGCTGTACCTGTCCTGGGTGTGTTTGATGGGGACAGTGCAGAGGGAGCTTTACTCTGGATCTAATCCCATGCTCTATCTGCCCTGTGTGTGTTTGATGGGGAAAGTGTGCAGGGAGCTTTATTCTGTAACCCCATGCTGAACATGTCCTGGGGGTTTTTGATGGGGACAGTGCAGAGGGAGCTTTATTCTGTAACCCCATGCTGAACATGTCCTGTGTGTGTTTGATGGGGACAGTGTGCAGGGAGCTTTATTCTGTAACACCATGCTGAACATGTCCTGGGGGTTTTTGATGGGGACAGTGTCGAGGGAGCTTTACTCTGTATCTGACCCCTTGTTGTACCTGTCCTGTGTGTGTTTGATGGGGCAGTGTGGAAGCAGCTTTTCCCTTTATCTAACCCCGTGTTGTATCTGTCCTGTGTGTGTTTGATGGGGACAGTGCAGACGGAGCTTTACTCTGTATCTAACCCCGTGTTGTATCTGTCCTGTGTGTGTTTGATGGGGACAGTGCAGAGGGAGCTTTACTCTGTATCTAACCCCGTGTTGTATCTGTCCTGTGTGTGTTTGATGGGGACAGTGTGCAGGGAGCTTTATTCTGTAACCCCATGCTGAACATGTCCTGTGAGTGTTTGATGGGGACAGTGTAGAGGGGGTTTTACTCTCCATCTAACCCCGTGCTGTACCTGTCCTGGGAGTGTTTGATGGGGACAGTGTGGAGGGAGCTTGACTCTGTATCTAACCCCGTGCTGTACCTGTCCTGGGAGTGTTTGATGGGGACTGTGTGGAGGGAGCTTGACTCTGTATCTAACCCCGTACTGTACCTGTCCTGGGAGTGTTTAATGGGGACAGCGCAGAGGGAGCTTTACTCTGTATCTAACCCCGTGCTGTACCTGTCCTGGGAGTGTTTGGTGGGGACAGTGTGGAGGGAGCGTTAATCTATATCTAGCCCCGTGCTGTACCTGTCCTGGCAGTGTTTGATGGGGACAGTGTGGAGGGAGCTTTACTCTGTATCTAACCCCGTGCTGTACCTGTCCTCGGAGTGTTTGATGGGGACAGTGTAGAGGGAGCTTTACTCTGCATCAAACCCCGTGCTCTATCTGTCCTGGGACTATTTGATGGGGACAGCGTAGAGGGAACTTTACTTTGTATCTAAACCCGTGCTGTGTCTGTCCTGGTTGTGTTTTAGGGGGACCGTGTAGAGGGAGTTTTACTCTCTATCTAACCCCGTGCTCCACATGTCCTGGGAGTGTTTGATGGGGACAGTGTAGAGGGAGCTTTACTCTGTATCTAACCCCGTGCTGTATCCATCCTGGGTGTGTTTGATGGGGACAGTGTAGAGGAAGCTTTACTCTGTATCTAACCCCGTGCTGTACCTGCCCTGGGAGTGTTTGATGGGGACAGTGTGCAGGGAGCTTTATTCTGTATCTAACCCCATGCTGTATCTGTCCTGTGTGTGTTTGATGAGGACAGTGTGAAGGGAGCTTTATTCTGTAACCCCATGCTGAACATGTCCTGTGAGTGTTTGATGGGGACAGTGTAGAGGGAGTTTTACTCTCTATCTAACCCCGTGCTCCACCTGTCCTGGGAGTGTTTGATGGGGACAGTGTAGTGGGAGCTTTACTCTGTATCTAACCCCATGCTGTACCTGTCCTGGGAGTGTTGGATGGGGGACAGTGTAGAGGGAGCTTTACTCTGTATCTAACCCCGTGCTGTACCTGTCCTGGGAGTGTTTGATGCGGACAGTGTAGAGGGAACTTTACTTTGCATGTAACCCCGTACTGTACCTGTCCTGGGAGTGTTTGATGCGGACAGTGCAGAGGGAGCATTACTCTGTATCTAACCCCGTGCTGTACCTGTCCTGGGAGTGTTTGATGGGGACAGTGTAGAGGGAGCTTTACTCTGTATCTAACCCTGTGCTGTACCTGTCCTGAGAGTGTTTGATGGGGACAATGTAGAGGGAGCTTTACCCTGCATCAAACCGCGTGCTCTATCCGTCCTGGGACTATTTGATGGGGACAGTCTCGAGGGGGCTTTACTGGGTATCTAACCACGTGCTGTTCCTGTCCTGGATGTGTTTGATGGGGACAGTGTAGAGGGAACTTTACCCTGTACCTAGCCCATGCTGTGGTTGTCCTGGGAGTGATTGATGGGGACAGGAGAGAGGGAGCTTTACTTTGTTTCTAACCCCGTGCTCTATCTTTCCTGGGAGTGTTTGATGTGGACAGTGCACAGGGAGCTTTACTCTGTATCTAGCTCCGAGTTGTACCTGTCCAGGGAGTGTTTGATGGGGGACGATGTAGAGGGAGCTTTACTCTCTATCGAGACCCGTCCTGTCCCTGTCCTGGGTGATTTGGTGTGGACAGTGGGGAAGCAGCTTTTCCCTGCATCCATCCCTATGCTGTATCTATCATTGGATCGTTTGATAGTGACAGTGTGGAGGGAGCCTGACTCTGTATCTAACCCCGTGCTGTACCTGTCCTGGGAGTGTTTGATGGGGACAGTGTAGAGGGAGCTTTACTCTGTATCTAACCCCATGCTCTATCTGTCCTGGGTGTGTTTGATGGGGACAGTGTAGAGGGAGCTTTACTCTGTTTCCAATCCCGTGCTGTCCCTGTCCTGGGTGTGTTTGATGGGGACAGTGTAGACGGAGCTTTACTCTGTATCTAACCCCGTGCTGTACTTGTCCTGGGAGTGTTTGATGGGGGACAGTATAGAGGGAGCTTTACTCTGTATCTAACTCCGTGCTGTACCTGTCCAGGGAGTGTTTGATGGGGGACAGTATAGAGGGAGCTTTACTCTGTATCTAACCCCATGCTGTCCCTGCCCTGGGAGTGTTTGATGGGGACAGTGTAGAGGGAGCTTTACTCTGTATCTAACCCCTTGTTGTACCTGTCCTGTGTGTGTTTGATGGGGCAGTGTGGAAGCAGCTTTTCCCTTTATCTAACCCCGTGTTGTATCTGTCCTGTGTGTGTTTGATAGGGACAGTGCAGACGGAGCTTTACTCTGTATCTAACCCCGTGTTGTATCTGTCCTGTGTGTGTTTGATGGGGACAGTGCAGAGGGAGCTTTACTCTGTATCTAACCCCGTGTTGTATCTGTCCTGTGTGTGTTTGATGAGGACAGTGTGCAGGGAGCTTTATTCTGTAACCCCATGCTGAACATGTCCTGTGAGTGTTTGATGGGGACAGTGTAGAGGGGGTTTTACTCTCCATCTAATCCCGTGCTGTACCTGTCCTGGGAGTGTTTGATGGGGACAGTGTGGAGGGAGCTTGACTCTGTATCTAACCCCGTGCTGTACCTGTCCTGGGAGTGTTTGATGGGGACTGTGTGGAGGGAGCTTGACTCTGTATCTAACCCCGTACTGTACCTGTCCTGGGAGTGTTTAATGGGGACAGTGTAGAGGGAGCTTTACTCTGTATCTAACCCCGTGCTGTACCTGTCCTGGGAGTGTTTGATGGGGACAGTGTGGAGGGAGCGTTAATCTATATCTAGCCCCGTGCTGTACCTGTCCTGGGAGTGTTTGATGGGGACAGTGTAGAGGGAGCTTTACTCTGCATCAAACCCCGTGCTCTATCTGTCCTGGGACTATTTGATGGGGACAGTGTAGAGGGAACTTTACTTTGTATCTAAACCCGTGCTGTGTCTGTCCTGGTTGTGTTTTAGGGGGACCGTGTAGAGGGAGTTTTACTCTCTATCGAACCCAGTGCTCCACATGTCCTGGGAGTGTTTGATGGGGACAGTGTAGAGGGAGCTTTACTCTGTATCTAACCCCGTGCTGTATCCATCCTGGGTGTGTTTGATGGGGACAGTGTAGAGGAAGCTTTACTCTGTATCTAACCCCGTGCTGTACCTGCCCTGGGAGTGTTTGATGGGGACAGTGTGCAGGGAGCTTTATTCTGTATCTAACCCCATGCTGTATCTGTCCTATGTGTGTTTGATGAGGACAGTGTGAAGGGAGCTTTACTCTGTAACCCCATGCTGAACATGTCCTGTGAGTGTTTGATGGGGACAGTGTAGAGGGAGTTTTACTCTCTATCTCACCCCGTGCTCCACCTGTCCTGGGAGTGTTTGATGGGGACAGTGTAGTGGGAGCTTTACTCTGTATCTAACCCCATGCTGTACCTGTCCTGGGAGTGTTTGATGGGGACAGTGTAGAGGGAGTTTTACTCTCTATCTGACCCCGTGCTCCACCTGTCCTGGGAGTGTGTGATGCGGACAGTGCAGAGGGAGCTTTACTCTGTATCTCACCCTGTGCTGTACCTGTCCTGGGAGTGTTTGATGGGGGACAGTGTAGAGGGAGCTTTACTCTGTATCTAACCCCGTGATGTACCTGTCCTGGGAGTGTTTGATGGGGGACAGTGTAGAGGGAGCTTTACTCTGTATCTAACCCCGTGCTGTACCTGTCCTGGGAGTGTTTGATGCGGACAGTGCAGAGGGAGCATTACTCTGTATCTCACCCTGTGCTGTACCTGTCCTGAGAGTGTTTGATGGGGACAATGTAGAGGGAGCTTTACCCTGCATCAAACCGCGTGCTCTATCCGTCCTGGGACTATTTGATGGGGACAGTCTCGAGGGGGCTTTACTGGGTATCTAACGACGTGCTGTTCCTGTCCTGGATGTGTTTGATGGGGACAGTGTAGAGGGAACTTTACCCTGTACCTAGCCCATGCTGTGGTTGTCCTGGGAGTGATTGATGGGGACAGTAGAGAGGGAGCTTTACTTTGTTTCTAACCCCGTGCTCTATCTTTCCTGGGAGTGTTTGATGTGGACAGTGCACAGGGAGCTTTACTCTGTATCTAGCTCCGAGTAGTACCTGTCCAGGGAGTGTTTGATGGGGGACGATGTAGAGGGAGCTTTACTCTCTATCGAGACCCGTCCTGTCCCTGTCCTGGGTGATTTGGTGTGGACAGTGGGGAAGCAGCTTTTCCCTGCATCCATCCCTATGCTGTATCTATCATTGGATCGTTTGATAGTGACAGTGTGGAGGGAGCTTGACTCTGTATCTAACCCCGTGCTGTACCTGTCCTGGGAGTGTTTGATGGGGACAGTGTAGAGGGAGCTTCACTCTGTATCTAACCCCGTGCTGTACCTGTCCTGGGAGTGTTTGATGGGGACAGTGTAGAGGGAGCTTTATTCTGCATCTAACCCCGTGCTGTATCTATCCTGGGTGTGTTTGATGAGGACAGTGTCGAGGAAGCTTTGCTCTGTATCTCACCCTGTGCTGTACCTGTCCTGGGTGTGTTTGATGGGGACAGTGCAGAGGGAGCTTTACTCTGGATCTAATCCCATGCTCTATCTGCCCTGTGTGTGTTTGATGGGGAAAGTGTGCAGGGAGCTTTATTCTGTAACCCCATGCTGAACATGTCCTGGGGGTTTTTGATGGGGACAGTGCAGAGGGAGCTTTATTCTGTAACCCCATGCTGAACATGTCCTGTGTGTGTTTGATGGGGACAGTGTGCAGGGAGCTTTATTCTGTAACCCCATGCTGAACATGTCCTGGGGGTTTTTGATGGGGACAGTGTCGAGGGAGCTTTTCTCTGTATCTAACCCCGTGCTGTACCTGTCCTGGGAGTGTTTGATGGGGACAGTGCAGAGGGAGCTTTACTCTGTATCTAACCCCGTGCTGTACCTGTCCTGGGAGTGTTTGATGGGGACAGTGCAGAGGGAGCTTTACTCTGTATCTAACCCCGTGCTGTACCTGTCCTGGGAGTGTTTGATGGGGACAGTGCAGATGGAGCTTTACTCTGTATCTAACCCCGTGCTGTACCTGTCCTGGGAGTGTTTGATGGGGACAGTGTAGAGGGAGCTTTGCTCTGTATCTCACCCTGTGCTGTACCTGTCCTGAGAGTGTTTGATGGGGACAGTGTAGAGGGAACTTTACTCTGTATCTAACCCCGTACTGTACCTGTCCAGGGAGTTTGTGATGCGGACAGTGCGGAGGGAGCTTTACTGTGTATCTAACCCCGTACTGTACCTGTCCAGGGAGTTTGTGATGCGGACAGTGCAGAGGGAGCTTTGCTCTGTATCTCACCCTGTGCTGTACCTGTCCTGAGATTGTTTGATGGGGACAGTGTAGAGGGAACTTTACTCTGTATCTAACCCTGTGCTGTACCTGTCCTGGGAGTGTTTGATGGGGACAGTGTAGAGGGAACTTTACCCTGTACCTAGCCCATGCTGTCCTTGTCCTGGGAGTGATTGATGGGGACAGTGTAGATGGAACTTTACTTTGTATCTAACCCCGTGCTGTACCTGTGGAGGGAGTGTTTGATGGGGACAGTGTAGAGGGAACTTTACTTTGCATGTAACCCCGTACTGTACCTGTCCTGGGAGTGTTTGATGCGGACAGTGCAGAGGGAGCATTACTCTGTATCTAACCCCGTGCTGTACCTGTCCTGGGAGTGTTTGATGGGGACAGTGTAGAGGGAGCTTTACTCTGTATCTAACCCTGTGCTGTACCTGTCCTGAGAGTGTTTGATGGGGACAATGTAGAGGGAGCTTTACCCTGCATCAAACCGCGTGCTCTATCCGTCCTGGGACTATTTGATGGGGACAGTCTCGAGGGGGCTTTACTGGGTATCTAACCACGTGCTGTTCCTGTCCTGGATGTGTTTGATGGGGACAGTGTAGAGGGAACTTTACCCTGTACCTAGCCCATGCTGTGGTTGTCCTGGGAGTGATTGATGGGGACAGTAGAGAGGGAGCTTTACTTTGTTTCTAACCCCGTGCTCTATCTTTCCTGGGAGTGTTTGATGTGGACAGTGCACAGGGAGCTTTACTCTGTATCTAGCTCCGAGTTGTACCTGTCCAGGGAGTGTTTGATGGGGGACGATGTAGAGGGAGCTTTACTCTCTATCGAGACCCGTCCTGTCCCTGTCCTGGGTGATTTGGTGTGGACAGTGGGGAAGCAGCTTTTCCCTGCATCCATCCCTATGCTGTATCTATCATTGGATCGTTTGATAGTGACAGTGTGGAGGGAGCTTGACTCTGTATCTAACCCCGTGCTGTACCTGTCCTGGGAGTGTTTGATGGGGACAGTGTAGAGGGAGCTTTACTCTGTATCTAACCCCATGCTCTATCTGTCCTGGGTGTGTTTCATGGGGACAGTGTAGAGGGAGCTTTACTCTGTTTCCAATCCCGTGCTGTACCTGTCCTGGGACTGTTTGATGGGGGACAGTGTAGAGGGAGCTTTACTCTGTATCTAACCCCATGCTCTATCTGTCCTGGGAGTGTTTGATGGGGACAGTGTAGAGGGAGCTTTACTCTGTATCTAACCCCGTGCTGTACCTGTCCTGGGAGTGTTTGATCGGGGACAGTATAGAGGGAGCTTTACTCTGCATCTAACTCCGTGCTGTACCTGTCCAGGGAGTGTTTGATGGGGGACAGTATAGAGGGAGCTTTACTCTGTATCTAACCCCATGCTGTCCCTGCCCTGGGAGTGTTTGATGGGGACAGTGTAGAGGGAGCTTTACTCTGTATCTAACCCCTTGTTGTACCTGTCCTGTGTGTGTTTGATGGGGCAGTGTGGAAGCAGCTTTTCCCTTTATCTAACCCCGTGTTGTATCTGTCCTGTGTGTGTTTGATAGGGACAGTGCAGACGGAGCTTTACTCTGTATCTAACCCCGTGTTGTATCTGTCCTGTGTGTGTTTGATGGGGACAGTGCAGAGGGAGCTTTACTCTGTATCTAACCCCGTGTTGTATCTGTCCTGTGTGTGTTTGATGGGGACAGTGTGCAGGGAGCTTTACTCTGTATCTAGCTCCGAGTTGTACCTGTCCAGGGAGTGTTTGATGGGGGACGATGTAGAGGGAGCTTTACTCTCTATCGAGACCCGTCCTGTCCCTGTCCTGGGTGATTTGGTGTGGACAGTGGGGAAGCAGCTTTTCCCTGCATCCATCCCTATGCTGTATCTATCATTGGATCGTTTGATAGTGACAGTGTGGAGGGAGCCTGACTCTGTATCTAACCCCGTGCTGTACCTGTCCTGGGAGTGTTTGATGGGGACAGTGTAGAGGGAGCTTTACTCTGTATCTAACCCCGTGCTGTACCTGTCCTGGGAGTGTTTGATGGGGGACAGTATAGAGGGAGCTTTACTCTGTATCTAACTCCGTGCTGTACCTGTCCAGGGAGTGTTTGATGGGGGACAGTATAGAGGGAGCTTTACTCTGTATCTAACCCCATGCTGTCCCTGCCCTGGGAGTGTTTGATGGGGACAGTGTAGAGGGAGCTTTACTCATTATCTAACCCCTTGTTGTACCTGTCCTGTGTGTGTTTGATGGGGCAGTGTGGAAGCAGCTTTTCCCTTTATCTAACCCCGTGTTGTATCTGTCCTGTGTGTGTTTGATAGGGACAGTGCAGACGGAGCTTTACTCTGTATCTAACCCCGTGTTGTATCTGTCCTGTGTGTGTTTGATGGGGACAGTGCAGAGGGAGCTTTACTCTGTATCTAACCCCGTGTTGTATCTGTCCTGTGTGTGTTTGATGGGGACAGTGTGCAGGGAGCTTTATTCTGTAACCCCATGCTGAACATGTCCTGTGAGTGTTTGATGGGGACAGTGTAGAGGGGGTTTTACTCTCCATCTAATCCCGTGCTGTACCTGTCCTGGGAGTGTTTGATGGGGACAGTGTGGAGGGAGCTTGACTCTGTATCTAACCCCGTGCTGTACCTGTCCTGGGAGTGTTTGATGGGGACTGTGTGGAGGGAGCTTGACTCTGTATCTAACCCCGTACTGTACCTGTCCTGGGAGTGTTTAATGGGGACAGTGTAGAGGGAGCTTTACTCTGTATCTAACCCCGTGCTGTACCTGTCCTGGGAGTGTTTGATGGGGACAGTGTGGAGGGAGCGTTAATCTATATCTAGCCCCGTGCTGTACCTGTCCTGGGAGTGTTTGATGGGGACAGTGTAGAGGGAGCTTTACTCTGCATCAAACCCCGTGCTCTATCTGTCCTGGGACTATTTGATGGGGACAGTGTAGAGGGAACTTTACTTTGTATCTAAACCCGTGCTGTGTCTGTCCTGGTTGTGTTTTTGGGGGACCGTGTAGAGGGAGTTTTACTCTCTATCTAACCCCGTGCTCCACATGTCCTGGGAGTGTTTGATGGGGACAGTGTAGAGGGAGCTTTACTCTGTATCTAACCCCGTGCTGTATCCATCCTGGGTGTGTTTGATGGGGACAGTGTAGAGGAAGCTTTACTCTGTATCTAACCCCGTGCTGTACCTGCCCTGGGAGTGTTTGATGGGGACAGTGTGCAGGGAGCTTTATTCTGTATCTAACCCCATGCTGTATCTGTCCTATGTGTGTTTGATGAGGACAGTGTGAAGGGAGCTTTACTCTGTAACCCCATGCTGAACATGTCCTGTGAGTGTTTGATGGGGACAGTGTAGAGGGAGTTTTACTCTCTATCTCACCCCGTGCTCCACCTGTCCTGGGAGTGTTTGATGGGGACAGTGTAGTGGGAGCTTTACTCTGTATCTAACCCCATGCTGTACCTGTCCTGGGAGTGTTTGATGGGGACAGTGTAGAGGGAGTTTTACTCTCTATCTGACCCCGTGCTCCACCTGTCCTGGGAGTGTTTGATGGGGAGAGTGTAGAGGGAACTTTACTTTGCATCTAACCCCGTACTGTACCTGTCCAGGGAGTGTGTGATGCGGACAGTGCAGAGGGAGCTTTACTCTGTATATCACCCTGTGCTGTACCTGTCCTGGGAGTGTGTGATGGGGGACAGTGTAGAGGGAGCTTTACTCTGTATCTAACCCCGTGATGTACCTGTCCTGGGAGTGTTTGATGGGGGACAGTGTAGAGGGAGCTTTACTCTGTATCTAACCCCGTGCTGTACCTGTCCTGGGAGTGTTTGATGCGGACAGTGTAGAGGGAACTTTACTTTGCATGTAACCCCGTACTGTACCTGTCCTGGGAGTGTTTGATGCGGACAGTGCAGAGGGAGCATTACTCTGTATCTCACCCTGTGCTGTACCTGTCCTGAGAGTGTTTGATGGGGACAATGTAGAGGGAGCTTTACCCTGCATCAAACCGCGTGCTCTATCCGTCCTGGGACTATTTGATGGGGACAGTCTCGAGGGGGCTTTACTGGGTATCTAACCACGTGCTGTTCCTGTCCTGGATGTGTTTGATGGGGACAGTGTAGAGGGAACTTTACCCTGTACCTAGCCCATGCTGTGGTTGTCCTGGGAGTGATTGATGGGGACAGTAGAGAGGGAGCTTTACTTTGTTTCTAACCCCGTGCTCTATCTTTCCTGGGAGTGTTTGATGTGGACAGTGCACAGGGAGCTTTACTCTGTATCTAGCTCCGAGTAGTACCTGTCCAGGGAGTGTTTGATGGGGGACGATGTAGAGGGAGCTTTACTCTCTATCGAGACCCGTCCTGTCCCTGTCCTGGGTGATTTGGTGTGGACAGTGGGGAAGCAGCTTTTCCCTGCATCCATCCCTATGCTGTATCTATCATTGGATCGTTTGATAGTGACAGTGTGGAGGGAGCTTGACTCTGTATCTAACCCCGTGCTGTACCTGTCCTGGGAGTGTTTGATGGGGACAGTGTAGAGGGAGCTTCACTCTGTATCTAACCCCGTGCTGTACCTGTCCTGGGAGTGTTTGATGGGGACAGTGTAGAGGGAGCTTTATTCTGCATCTAACCCCGTGCTGTATCTATCCTGGGTGTGTTTGATGAGGACAGTGTCGAGGAAGCTTTGCTCTGTATCTCACCCTGTGCTGTACCTGTCCTGGGTGTGTTTGATGGGGACAGTGCAGAGGGAGCTTTACTCTGGATCTAATCCCATGCTCTATCTGCCCTGTGTGTGTTTGATGGGGAAAGTGTGCAGGGAGCTTTATTCTGTAACCCCATGCTGAACATGTCCTGGGGGTTTTTGATGGGGACAGTGCAGAGGGAGCTTTATTCTGTAACCCCATGCTGAACATGTCCTGTGTGTGTTTGATGGGGACAGTGTGCAGGGAGCTTTATTCTGTAACCCCATGCTGAACATGTCCTGGGGGTTTTTGATGGGGACAGTGTCGAGGGAGCTTTTCTCTGTATCTAACCCCGTGCTGTACCTGTCCTGGGAGTGTTTGATGGGGACAGTGCAGAGGGAGCTTTACTCTGTATCTAACCCCGTGCTGTACCTGTCCTGGGAGTGTTTGATGGGGACAGTGCAGAGGGAGCTTTACTCTGTATCTAACCCCGTGCTGCACCTGTCCTGGGAGTGTTTGATGGGGACAGTGTAGAGGGAGCTTTGCTCTGTATCTCACCCTGTGCTGTACCTGTCCTGAGATTGTTTGATGGGGACAGTGTAGAGGGAACTTTACTCTGTATCTAACCCCGTACTGTACCTGTCCAGGGAGTTTGTGATGCGGACAGTGCGGAGGGAGCTTTACTGTGTATCTAACCCCGTACTGTACCTGTCCAGGGAGTTTGTGATGCGGACAGTGCAGAGGGAGCTTTGCTCTGTATCTCACCCTGTGCTGTACCTGTCCTGAGATTGTTTGATGGGGACAGTGTAGAGGGAACTTTACTCTGTATCTAACCCTGTGCTGTACCTGTCCTGGGAGTGTTTGATGGGGACAGTGTAGAGGGAACTTTACCCTGTACCTAGCCCATGCTGTCCTTGTCCTGGGAGTGATTGATGGGGACAGTGTAGATGGAACTTTACTTTGTATCTAACCCCGTGCTGTACCTGTGGAGGGAGTGTTTGATGGGGACAGTGCAGAGGGAGCTATACTCTGTATCTAACCCCGTGCTGTACCTGTCCTGGGAGTGTTTGATGGGGACAGTGTAGAGGGAACTTTACTTTGCATCTAACCCCGTACTGTACCTGTCCAGGGAGTGTGTGATGCGGACAGCGCAGAGGGAGCTTTAATCTGTATCTCACCCTGTGCTGTACCTGTCCTGGGAGTGTTTGATGGGGGACAGTGTAGAGGGAGCTTTACTCTGTATCTAATCCCGTGATGTACCTGTCCTGGGAGTATTTGATGGGGGACAGTGTAGAGGGAGCTTTACTCTGTATCTAACCCCGTGCTGTACCTGTCCTGGGAGTGTTTGATGCGGACAGTGTAGAGGGAACTTTACTTTGCATGTAACCCCGTACTGTACCTGTCCTGGGAGTGTTTGATGCGGACAGTGCAGAGGGAGCATTACTCTGTATCTCACCCTGTGCTGTACCTGTCCTGAGAGTGTTTGATGGGGACAGTGTAGAGGGAACTTTACTCTGTATCTAACCCTGTGCTGTACCTGTCCTGGGAGTGTTTGATGGGGACAGTGTAGAGGGAACTTTACTTTGCATCTAAACCCGTGCTGTACCTGTCCTGGGAGTGTGTGATGCGGACAGTGTAGAGGGAACTTTACCCTGTACCTAGCCCATGCTGTCCGTGTCCTGGGAGTGATTGATGGGGACAGTGTAGATGGAACTTTACTTTGTATCTAACCCCGTGCTGTACCTGTGGAGGGAGTGTTTGATGGGGACAGTGTACAGGGAGCTTTACTCTGTATCTAACCCCATGCTCTATCTGTCCTGTGTGTGTTTGTTGGGGACAGTGTCGAGGGAGCTTTACTCTGTATCTAACCCCGTGCTGTACCTGTCCTGGGAGTGTTTGATGGGGACAGTGTGGAGGGAGCTTGACTCTGTATCTAACCCCGTGCTGTACCTGTCCTGGGAGTGTTTGATGGGGACTGTGTGGAGGGAGCTTGACTCTGTATCTAACCCCGTACTGTACCTGTCCTGGGAGTGTTTAATGGGGACAGTGTAGAGGGAGCTTTACTCTGTATCTAACCCCGTGCTGTACCTGTCCTGGGAGTGTTTGATGGGGACAGTGTGGAGGGAGCGTTAATCTGTATCTAGCCCCGTGCTGTACCTGTCCTGGCAGTGTTTGATGGGGACAGTGTGGAGGGAGCTTTACTCTGTATCTAACCCCGTGCTGTACCTGTCCTGGGAGTGTTTGATGGGGACAGTGTAGAGGGAGCTTTACTCTGCATCAAACCCCGTGCTCTATCTGTCCTGGGACTATTTGATGGGGACAGTGTAGAGGGAACTTTACTTTGTATCTAAACCCGTGCTGTGTCTGTCCTGGTTGTGTTTTAGGGGGACCGTGTAGAGGGAGTTTTACTCTCCATCTAACCCCGTGCTCCACATGTCCTGGGAGTGTTTGATGGGGACAGTGTAGAGGGAGCTTTACTCTGTATCTAACCCCGTGCTGTATCCATCCTGGGTGTGTTTGATGGGGACAGTGTAGAGGAAGCTTTACTCTGTATCTAACCCCGTGCTGTACCTGCCCTGGGAGTGTTTGATGGGGACAGTGTGCAGGGAGCTTTATTCTGTATCTAACCCCATGCTGTATCTGTCCTGTGTGTGTTTGATGAGGACAGTGTGAAGGGAGCTTTATTCTGTAACCCCATGCTGAACATGTCCTGTGAGTGTTTGATGGGGACAGTGTAGAGGGAGTTTTACTCTCTATCTAACCCCGTGCTCCACCTGTCCTGGGAGTGTTTGATGGGGACAGTGTAGTGGGAGCTTTACTCTGTATCTAACCCCATGCTGTACCTGTCCTGGGAGTGTTGGATGGGGGGCAATGCAGAGGGAGCTTTATTCTGTCTCTAAACGCGTGCTGTACCTGTCCTGGGAGTGTTTGATGGGGACAGTGTAGGGGGAACTTTACTTTGCATCTAACCCCGGACTGTACCTGTCCAGGGAGTGTGTGATGCGGACAGTGCAGAGGGAGCTTTACTCTGTATCTCACCCTGTGCTGTACCTGTCCTGGGAGTGTTTGATGGGGGACAGTGTAGAGGGAGCTTTACTCTGTATCTAACCCCGTGATGTACCTGTCCTGGGAGTGTTTGATGGGGGACAGTGTAGAGGGAGCTTTACTCTGTATCTAACCCCGTGCTGTACCTGTCCTGGGAGTGTTTGATGCGGACAGTGTAGAGGGAACTTTACTTTGCATGTAACCCCGTACTGTACCTGTCCTGGGAGTGTTTGATGGGGACAGTGCAGAGGGAGCTTTACTCTGTATCTAACCCCGTGCTGTACCTGTCCTGGGAGTGTTTGATGGGGACAGTGTAGAGGGAGCTTTACTCTGTATCTCACCCTGTGCTGTACCTGTCCTGAGAGTGTTTGATGGGGACAGTGTAGAGGGAACTTTACTCTGTATCTAACCCTGTGCTGTACCTGTCCTGGGAGTGTTTGATGGGGACAGTGTAGAGGGAACTTTACTTTGCATCTAACCCCGTGCTGTACCTGTCCTGGGAGTGTGTGATGCGGACAGTGTAGAGGGAACTTTACCCTGTACCTAGCCCATGCTGTCCTTGTCCTGGGAGTGATTGATGGGGACAGTGTAGATGGAACTTTACTTTGTATCTAACCCCGTGCTGTACCTGTGGAGGGAGTGTTTGATGGGGACAGTGTAGAGGGAGCTGTACTCTCTATCTAACCCCATGCTCTATCTGTCCTGTGTGTGTTTGATGGGGACAGTGTCGAGGGAGCTTTACTCTGTATCTAACCCCGTGCTGTACCTGTCCTGGGAGTGTTTGATGGGGACAGTGTAGAGGGAGCTTTACTCTGTATCTAACCGTGTGCTGTACCTGTCCTGGGAGTGTTTGATGGGGACAGTGTAGAGGGAACTTTACTTTGCATCTAACCCCGTACTGTACCTGTCCAGGGAGTGTGTGATGCGGACAGTGCAGAGGGAGCTTTAATCTGTATCTCACCCTGTGCTGTACCTGTCCTGGGAGTGTTTGATGGGGGACAGTGTAGAGGGAGCTTTACTCTGTATCTAATCCCGTGATGTACCTGTCCTGGGAGTGTTTGATGGGGGACAGTGTAGAGGGAGCTTTACTCTGTATCTAACCCCGTGCTGTACCTGTCCTGGGAGTGTTTGATGCGGACAGTGTAGAGGGAACTTTACCTTGCATGTAACCCCGTACTGTACCTGTCCTGGGAGTGTTTGATGCGGACAGTGCAGAGGGAGCATTACTCTGTATCTCACCCTGTGCTGTACCTGTCCTGTGAGTGTTTGATGGGGACAGTGTAGAGGGAACTTTACTCTGTATCTAACACTGTGCTGTACCTGTCCTGGGAGTGTTTGATGGGGACAGTGTAGAGGGAACTTTACTTTGCATCTAAACCCGTGCTGTACCTGTCCTGGGAGTGTGTGATGCGGACAGTGTAGAGGGAACTTTACCCTGTACCTAGCCCATGCTGTCCGTGTCCTGGGAGTGATTGATGGGGACAGTGTAGATGGAACTTTACTTTGTATCTAACCCCGTGCTGTACCTGTGGAGGGAGTGTTTGATGAGGACAGTGTAGAGGGAGCTTTACTCTGTATCTAACCCCATGCTCTATCTGTCCTGTGTGTGTTTGTTGGGGACAGTGTCGAGGGAGCTTTACTCTGTATCTAACCCCGTGCTGTACCTGTCCTGGGAGTGTTTGATGGGGACAGTGTAGAGGGAGCTTTACTCTGTATCTAACCCCGTGCTGTACCTGTCCTGGGAGTGTTTGATGGGGACAGTGCAGAGGGAGCTTTACTCTGTATCTAACCCCGTGCTGTACCTGTCCTGGGAGTGTTTGATGGGGACAGTGTAGAGGGAGCTTTACTCTGTATCTAACCCCGTGCTGTACCTGTCTTGGGAGTGTTTGATGGAGACAGTGAAGCGGGAGCTTTACTCTGTATCTAACCCTGTGCTGTACCTGTCCTGGGAGTGTTTGATGGGGACAGTGTAGAGGGAGCTTTACTCTGTATCTCACCGTGTGCTGTACCTGTCCTGAGAGTGTTTGATGGGGACAGTGTAGAGGGAACTTTACTTTGCATCTAAACCCGTGCTGTACCTGTCCTGGGAGTGTGTGATGCGGACAGTGTAGAGGGAACTTTACCCTGTACCTAGCCCATGCTGTCCGTGTCCTGGGAGTGATTGATGGGGACAGTGTAGATGGAACTTTACTTTGTATCTAACCCCGTGCTGTACCTGTGGACAGTGCTGAGTCTGAGGGTATCTGACTACAGTAAGGTGAGTGATACAGGAGGGTCTCACTGTCTGAGGGAGGTGAGTCTTAGCCGGGGGGGCGTGAGTGACCCAGGTTAATCTGACACTCCAGGGACAGTTGGAATGGAGCTTTCCCCCGGGCTGTCCCCTCCCCGTGTCTGCGTGGGTTTCCTCCGGGTGCTCCGGTTTCCTCCCACAGTCTGAAAGACGTGCTGGTTAGGGTGCATTGGCCGTGCTAAATTCTCCCTCAGTGTAACCCGAACAGACGCCGGAGTGTGGGCGACTAGGGGATTCTCACAGTAACTTCATTGCAGTGTTAATGTAAGCCTACTTCTGAGACTAATAAATAAAGTGAAACTGAAGGTGAAGGTGCTGCTGTGACAATGCACTCTTGTTGAAACACTCTGCAATGCTGAGACTGGGAGAAGTGACCAACAGGGGGCAGCATTGCAGCTTCTGTCCCCCTATTGAAACTGGGATTGTTGCTCCATCTGCTGCACAATCCCAACCCCATCCACTGGGGGCAACCTGGACAATGGCTGCAGACAGACCTCACTGCGCACGCGCCGCAAGGCCCCCCCCCCCGCCGGCGGCCATTTTGCGTTGCCAAGGGAGACCGTCAGCGGCCATATTCCCTTGCCAAGGGAGGCGGCGGCGGCGACCATCTTGCGGTTGCCAGGGGAGACGGCATCAATGCGGCGGCGTCCCGCGCGCTGGCCTCTGGGAGCATTCCCGTCCCGCACATGCGCACAGGCAGCCCCCGGGAGCGTTACAGAGACGCCTGGTGGCCGGGAAGGGCAATAGCAGCAGCACAGTCTCTGCCCAAAGGCTTCCCCAGTTCAGCTGCTCAGAGACACTGGGAATGTCTTCAAGTGGAAACTTCAGCTTCTCACATTCACCCCCTGTGTTCAGTCATTGTTTCCTAGGCAACCTCTGTAGTCACATCACTAACAACCTGTTCACATTGAAGGCCATGGCAATCTGGACCATTCGGCTTCAAAGCCATTGAGCTTTGAAATTTCAATTGAAATGTTGGAGATGAGAGTTTATCGCTGCAAGTCATGTTGCATGTGGAACGCTCATGATGCCACAATTAGAGCGGTGCAGACATCTCACAGGGTTGTGTGACTGGAGGAGATGTCAGAGACGGGCTGGTTAAATATATATATGGTTAAATATAGCTCCGGGGAAGTACTGGACAACGAAGGGTACTCTGTCCACTGTGTCCCGTGTTTGTCTTCTGAGGAGGTCGGTGGATGAATGAACACCGCTCGACAATCACCAGGCAAGACTGTTCTCTTCCTGTTGGGGAGCACTTCAGCGGTCACGGGCATTCGGCCTCTGATATTCGGGTAAGCGTTCTCCAAGGCAGCCTTCGCGACACACGACAGCGCAGAGTCGCTGAGCAGAAACTGATAGCCAAGTTCCGCACACACGAGGACGGCCTCAACCGGGATATTGGGTTCATGTCACACTATTTGTAACTCCCACAGTTGCCTGGACCTGCAGAGTTTCACTGGCTGTCTTGTCTGGAGACAATACACATCTTTTTAGCCTGTCTTAATGCTCTCTCCACTCCCATTGTTTTGTTTCTTAAAGACTGGATTAGTTGTAAGTATTCGCATTCCAACCATTATTCATGTAAATTGAGTCTGTGTCTTTATAAGTTCTGTTTGTGAACAGAATTCCCACTCACCTGAAGAAGGGGCTTAGAGCCTCGAAAGCTTGTGTGGCTTTTGCTACCAAATAAACCTGTTGGACTTTAACCTGGTGTTGTTAAACTTCTTACTGTATTCTAAATATAGAGGGACAGGGTCTGAAGCTAAGTTTTGGGTAAAAGATGGCAGCAATGTTGTGACATTAATTTAGCTTCAGGTAGTTGCTGGGGAGGGGGATAGAGAGGTTGGGGAGTGAGGTTTGTATTGGATCAAATAGTTTGCTTTTGACACGAGACGGCGATTTCATGGTCATTATTCCGGAACCTACGTTGTGTAAGGTGACCATGAAAGTGCCGTCTGGTGTCGTGAACCTCGGCGAACACTCGACAAAATACAGACTATTCCGCATTCCCCACCATAATGATGGACATGTCTGTCAAGCTGCAGCGGGAGGGAGTGAACTCCCAGGCGGAGTTGCATGTCTCACATCACAGGTTGAGTGAATCTAACAACTCAAATGAAAGGGAGTGAATTGTGAAATTCCATTGAGAATTTAGGTCGGCAATTGTTGAAATATAGACTGATTTAATAAAACTTCACGAGAAAACACACATGAATCCGATTATTAACTGGCTTTAATAGCACTTAATTGTGAATAAATACAGTTCTACAGGTTGTAAAATTAGGAATATTCGCACCAATTACTGAGCAGCAGGATTAACCTTTAATTTACAAGACTCAATCGCATATAAAACACGTCACATGTGGAACAGATTTAACTTAAAACTAGCGCAGACCAGACAACAGAATCAAGCTAATTGTAAATGAAAATCACAGATAATACGAATGTAACTCCCCTCCCTCCTGTATTTTGTAGTTTGTGTCCAGCTCCTCTCCCCTCCACCCCCTCCACCACCCCCCGGGGGTCACTGTCCCCCGAGTCTTCAATCTCCAACAGTGCTCTTGCTCTCTTGCCGCCAGTTGTGGACATTTGCCTTCACTTGTCCTTTTCCTGGGGCACAAACACCTTGGTGGAGCGGGAAAGCAGCTTCTGGCCACTGCTGCCATCTGGCCGCTGATCTTTCCCATGACTCCTTCAGCAATTGGAGCAAACTCCTCAAGACCAGAGAGATTGCGTCTGCGTTGACAGTGGAGACAAAGAACCAGGAGCTCCTCTTCCAGCAGATCACTTGTTTCTGCAACAACTTCCTTCTCATAAACTCTGTCAGCAAAGAGCCAGCCAAGATCTAGCAGCTCCTCTGGTGGATGGTCAGCGTATGTTTCTGTGTCTTCATTATCTCTGTTCCAGCCCGTCTGAGAAAGGAAGGTGAGAGACCTGCAATCTCCTCCTCTGGTCCAGTGGTTACCGGCTGCCCCAACCTTCTTGTGTAGAGCCAGGTTCAGTTATTTTCTCACTCAAAGGGCCGATGAACAGATATTGGAAAGAAAAAGATTGGCACAACATTAAACATGTGTTCGAAAATAAAGCTCAGATATAAAAAGAAACATCTTGCTGGGCAATGAACAAACAATTTTGAAGCAATAAATTGATAATGTTAAAACATGAGTAATAAATAATGATGACCATTCGGGGGAGAGTGTGTGTCTGTCCGTCTCACTCCCAATATCAGCGGGTGTGAGTGTGTGTTGGTGTGTGGCAATGAGGGTGGATGTGAACCCACACACACTCGCCCTCACACACGCACTCCCTCACACATGCTCACTCTCACACACGCACACTCTCACACACAATCAAGCACACACTCTCCCAGGCACATACTCTCTTACACCCACACTGTCACACGCACACACACACTCTCCCACACACTCTTTCAGACAAACTCACACTCACTATCTCACACGCACACTCTCTCTCACATGCACACACACTCTCACACGCACACACTCTCTCAGACAATCTCTCGCACACACTCTCTCTTGCACACACACTCTCTCGCACTCCTCTCTCTCGCACACACTCTCTCACGCCCACACTGTCACACGCACACATACACACTCCCACACATTCTCTCAGACAAACTCACACTCTCACACACCCTCGCTCGTACATGCACATTCTCTCTCAAACGCACACACATTCACACGCACACACACTCTCTCTCACACGCTCTATCTCACACACGCACACACATTCTCTCAAACACACTCTCGCACACACTCTCTCTCACACACACTCTCTCTCGCACAAACTCTCTCGCACACTCACACACACTCTCTCGCACACACTCTCTCGTGCCCACACACACTCTCTCCCACACATTCTTTCGGACAAACTCACACTCTCACACACTCTCTCTCACATGCTCTATCTCACACATGCACACACACTCTCTCACACACACTCTCTCCCTCTCTCGCACACAATCTCTCGCATTCACATGCACACACTCTCTCACGCCCACACTGTCACACACACACATACACTCTCTCCCACACATTGTTTCAGACAAACTCACACTCTCTCTCTTACAAGCACACTCTCTCTCGCACGCACACACTCTCTCTCACACACACACACTCTCTCTCTCACACACACACTCTCTCTCTCTCTCTCTCACATGCTCTATCCCACACACACTCTCTCTCACATGCACACACTCTCTCTCACACACTATCTCTCTCACACACACTCTCTCTTTCACACACACCCTCTCTCTCTCTCACACACTCACTCTCTCACACACACACTCTCTCACTCACACACTCTCTCTCTCACACACACACTCTCTCACACACACACACTCTCACACACTCACACTCTCTCGCACACACTCTCTCTCACACGCACACACTCTCTCTCACATGCACACACTCTCTCTCACACACACACTATCTCTCTCACACACACTCTCTCTCTCACACACACTCTCTCTCTCTCTCACACACACTCTCTCTCTCTCACACACACTCTCTCTCTCACACACACTCTCTCTCTCACACACACTCTCTCTCACACACACTCTCTCTCTCACACACACTCTCTCTCTCACACACACTCTCTCTCTCACACACTCCCACACATTCTTTCAGACAAACTCACACTCTCACACACACTCTCTCTAACGCACTCTCTCTCTTGCACACACTCTCACACGCACACACTCTCTCTCACGCACACACTCATCTCTCTCACACACACTCATCTCTCACACACACTCATCTCTCTCACACACTCATCTCTCTCACACACACTCATCTCTGTCACACACACTCATCTCTGTCACACACACTCATCTCTCTCACAGACTCTCTCTCACACGCACACACACTCTCACACGCACACACACTCTCTCTCTCTCACACACACGCTCTACCTCACACGTACACTCTTTCTCAGACACCCACTCTCTCTCACACTGACTACAGTCCCTCAAATCTCTCTCTCTCAGACGCAAACATACCAGCTCTCTCACACACACACCATCCTCTTTCTCTCTCACAGAAATGTGCACGCATGCGCAGACACAGACAGACACACACACTTCCCTCCCTATCTTACATTTCCACACACATGCCAAAAATTGACACACTACTCTCTCAAACATACACGCACTCCACACTATCTCTCTCTCACACACACACACTCACACACATACACACTCACACACATACACACACTCCTCTTTCTCACACTCACTCTATCTCATAAACACACACTCTTTTTCCTTCTTTCACACACACACACACACACACACACACTGTAATCCCTCCAACACAGACACCCACACATTCCTACCCTGTTTCTCTCACACAGACACACTATCTCATAGACATGCACAAACACACTTCTCCTCTCACTTATTCCTCTTTCTCTCTCTCTCACACACACACACACACACACATCTTGTTTCGCTAACACATACAGGCTCACACACACACTCCTCTCTCTCACACACAAACACACCACTCCAAACTATCTCTCACACACCACACTCTCCTCTCTCTCTCTTTCACACACACACACACACACACAAACTCGATTGCCCCCCCCCCCCGATTGCCCCGCCCCCGAATTGCCCGCCCCCGAATTGCCCCGCCCCCGAATCCCACTCTAATCACCCCCCCACTCACTCTCTCTCAGGAACTCACCGCCAAAGCCCTCTGAGCCACTCCCAATCCTTCTCAACCCGCTGCCCTCAATCTCCACTAATTCCCCCCCAAAACTCCCCTTTCCCCCACCTGATTCCCTGTCCCTCTGCCCGATCTGCTTCAATCCGACTCTGTAAGCACCCCCTCCCCCCGCTCAATCTCTCTGACACCCACTGCCAATCTGACTCTCAGCCCCCTGAATCCTCCAAGTTCCTGCCCCAAATCCTCAGCCCCCCCCCAAAGGCTCCCTTTGCCCCCCCTGCCAAAATCAAGCCACCCAATCCTTCCTCAGTCCTCCCCACCCCTGAATCCCTCTGAGTCACCCCCCCACTCCGAATCGCTCGACACCCCCCCCCAATTCTAACCCTGATGCAAGGCCCCACCCTAAATCCCTCTCTGAATTTCCCCCCTCCCAAATCCCTATAAATCCACCCCGCCCTCAATCCCTTTCCCTCCACCCCGACTCGCCCCCCCGCCATCTCCCTCTGACTCCCTACCCCATCCAGACCCTCCCCAGATTCTAAGCCCCTGAGATTCCTCTGGAATCCCCCCTGAATGTCTCCCGAGATCGCACCCACCCTCGCCACATTCCTCTGCCCCCGAATCCTGCTCCCTCTCCAATCCCACCCCTTCAATCTGTCTGAGCACCAAACCATGTCTTTTAATCCCCGTAAACCCCCCAATCCCTCAGAACCCCAGAAATTCCCCTCTGAGCCCCCTCTTCCCAAATCCCCCTCAATTCCCCCCGATTCCCTCCCTCTCAGCCCCGCTAAATCCCAAAGTCCCCATGAGACCCTTAAATCCCCCTGAATCCCACTAATTCCCGACCACAATCCCTGAGTCTACCCCTACATCCCTCTCCACTCTCCCCCTTTAATCCCCCTCAATCCCCCCCCCACTCCAGCCAAATCTGTCGTCCCTCCTCACAATCCCTCTAAATCTCCCGATCCTTCCCTCTGAGCCCCGTATCCCTCTAAGTTCCCCTCTTTCCCCCCCCGCCCCTCTCAACCTGGCAAATTCCCACTCCCTCCCTGTGAACAGCCTCTGGACTGACAGATCCCCCCCTTTCTAATTAGTACCCCCCCCCCCCCCTCCGCGTGTCCATCCCCGTCCACCACCCCCCTGTAAACAGCTCCTGGTGGAGTTGGATGTGGAAACTCTGCCCATTTTAAACATTAACGTTCAAATGACTAATTCCCTTGACACTGAGCAGCCTGTGTTATAACATCCCCCACCCCCATCCTGTACAACAGACCCCCTGTCTGATTCCCCCTCCCCCCTCCTCCATTGCCCCCTTTCTCTGATAACCCCTGACTCTGGTCAGCCCTTTCAGCAGTGCTGAATCCCTCTGAATTGCCCCCGATTCCCTCCCTCTGCGTTCCTGGGCCCTTGCTGCTTGTGAACAGCAAACCCGTGATCTGGCCCGTCCCCCACGAGAGAGCAGAGAGAGAGAGAGATATAAGAGACAGAGAAGTAGAGATATGGAGATAGAGAGAATGCTGCTGTAATTCAGACAGAATGATTCACAGAGAGGGGGAAGCAGAGATCAGAGAGATGGAGATGGGGAGGATGCGACTGTAATTCAGACTGATTCACAGAGAAGGAAGCAGAGATCAGAGAGAGGGGGAAGCAGATAGAGAGAGGGAAGCGATAGAGAGAGAGATAAGAGACAAATAAAAGCAGAGTTAATGTTAAAATTTTATTTGTTAATCACAAGTAGGCTTACATTAACACTGCAATGAAGTTATTGTGAAAAGATATAGAGATGGGGAGTGAGAGAGAATGCTGCTGTACTTCAGACAGAATGAGTCACAGAGAGGGAGCAGAGATAGACAGAGGGGGGAGCAGAGATAGAGAGAGAGAGACGGAGAGGAGGCTGCTGTGATTGAGATAAAATGATCCACAGAGAGAGAGAGAGACGGAGAGGCTGAGATACAAAGTGAGATGTCGAGATAAATAGAAAGTGGGGCTTTGGCAAGACAGAGTGACAAAGTTTCAGAGAGAGAGTGAAAGATAGAGAGAAGGAGAGAAAAAGGGAAAGATGCTGCCATTGTGAGAGGCTGAGGTATAAAGGATGGGGAGAGACCGGGATTGGAAAGATGTGGAGAAACAGTTCTGAGGATGGGGGAGTTGCACAGACAGAGCTTCAGGGAGAGGGATTGAAATCTGTGGGATTACATTGGAGCAGGGATCACTGGGAATGCCCCCTCCCCCTGACACACAGACCACTAACCCTCCGTGTAAAAGCCCCACCAGTCTATCTGTGAATAAAAATGAACGACAAAGACACGGGGACTTTTATTAATATTTTTCTCTCTGGTTATAGCTCTTGTCCGAGGATTCCTCACGGCAAAACTATTCGCTCTCTGCATCGCCAAAGTTTCCAAAGGAATTCTCCTTGGAAGAGAGAAAGAGAAAATAAAGTGAAATTTGATTAAACACAAAACAAAAGCTGATTATAAACAATAAAAGGCACAGCAAGATCCCAGGACTTGCTGAAATTCACAATCTCACTGGGGGGGGAGGGGGGGGAAACATTCATTTTCACCTCCTCATTATTAAACCCTGACAAAATGGGAACAAGTTTCAAATGCAATGAACTTCCAACTGCCTCCTGACTGTCCCGATATTGAATTTATTAAACACGTCAAAGCATTCTGGGGGCTTTACTCCAGAGACAGGCCAGTGAATAAACACAGGAGGCCCCAATGAAGTTCCCACTTCTATCAGTCACCTCTCTCCGCCCCCCCCCCCCTCTGTTTCTCCCTCTCCGTCTCCTACACACTTCCCCCAGATCTATATCTGTCCAATACCCCGTCTCTGGATAACCTGTCCTGATCTCTGCTCTGTTTCTCTCTCTCGAGGTGAATCTGGATTGAAATGCTCTCTCTAAGTTTCTGTCTGACCGTTTAAAACAAAACTCACAATCAAAAGGGAAATGAGAGGGGGGGGGGCGCGGGGGGGGCAGGAAAATCCACAATCCCACCCTGAAGCGGCTGCTTCACATTTTATTGAACCATTGAATTCAGCCACTTAAACCCTGTTGGGGAATTAAGCGAATGCAAAAGTGCTGCTGAGATTTAGGCCGTGAAGTGCGGCCTAGTCACAGAGGCTGCATTATTCCTCAGGTGGAAAGAACAAACCCCCCTCTCTCCCACCCCCCAGTTAAACAGAACAATCTTCTCCATCCACACCCACAAATCCCAGCGCCCTGTCTAAAAACACAAGCAGGACTCTGGGATTGAGAACAAGCCTTTCCCCCAGGCTCAGGAATTTGAATTTCAGCTCCCTCTCCCTCCTGAGTGCTTCACAGTGAGAGGGAGAGAGAGAGACTGGGAATGCTGCAATCAGGATCCCACAGGGAGTCCCACACTGCAGGAGGACACCTCCCCCCCCCCCCAGAGCCTCTGTCTCTATCCCCCTACCCCCCTCCACTGAGCACCCAACACTCCCCACCCCTTCTCTGTTCACCCTGTTTCTCTCTCTCTACCCCACCCTCCTTCCCCTCCATCTTTTTATGTTTAAAGCATGGGGCTCTGTCATAGTGTGAGGAATATGGGGCAGGGGGACGGGGCAGGGGGACGGAGCATGAGTGCACAGCAAGATCCCACACACACACAGCTTGAACACGGCCAGATACAAAGTGATTTTGAAGTGAGGATTGGGGTAAAGTGAGTGGGAAATGAGGGAACCACACGTCTCCCTCTCTTTCCCCTCCATCTCTCCCCCACCGCAAATGAAAATAATAAGTCACTCCAGCATTGGTGCTGTTTGTACATTCGATCTGAACAGGGAACCTTCCACTTCGAGCACAGTCACACCCTTCTCCCATTCCCTCTGTCTCTCGCTGTTTCTCTCTTTCTCTGCCTCTATCTCTGAACCTGTCCAGCCCCCTCTGTGTCTCTTTGGCTTTCCCCCCAGATCTATATATATATCCAATACCCCATCTTTGCCCCGGTCTCTCTTACTCTGGATAATCTGTCCTGATCTCTGCTCTGTTTCCCCGTCTGGGGATGAATGGGGATTAAAATGCTCTCTCTGATAAGTTTCTGTCTGACCGTTTCAAATAATGACGTGTTGTGAGCCACGTTTGCTATTTCTCAGTGATTTCCATGGGGAAATGGGGAGGGAAGCTCCTGCAAAGCCACATCTCTCTCTCACTGCAATGTGGCAGCAGCCACATTCCAATATCTTTATATTGGGAAAAAATCTATTCAAAAAAAAAAGCACAGATTCAGCCTCAGTCACACAGCCGCTGGTTACAAATCCCACCTTCTGGGAGGGTGTGAGTGAGGGTCTTTTCCCCAGAGACTGGGGAGCTGGGCTGTGAGTGCAGAGCAGAGGACCCACCCCTAACCCACCCCCCCCTCCAGTGTGTCTCCTCTCCCTGCCCCTCTGCCTTTGATCTCCCTCTGTTACCCTCCCTTTCTCTCTCTCTCCTTCCCTGATAACTCACAATCAAAGGAGAAAGATGGGAGAGAGAGAGAGATAGCAGGAAAACCCACAATCACATCCCCAATCCGATGGAATAAAGCGGCTGCTGCAGGTTTTATTCGGCTGCTTTTCTCTCTCTCTCTGTCTGTCTCTCCTTCCCCCACTCCCTGTCTTTCTCTGTCTCTGTCTGTCTTTCCCTCCCTCCCTGTCTCTCTCTTTCTCTCTCTCTGTCTTTCCCTCCCTGAAATTAAATCCAAAAAATTCACATTGGTGTTTTCCATCACATTTTATTGAAAGATGAAATATAGACAGGAATGTCTGGGGAGAGAGAGAGGGGAGGGGTGCTGGGATTGGTAAGAACGCTGGAGAGACAGAGACAGGGAAATTATGAACGCCCCCCCATCCAAATAGAAATTCCTGGGAAAAGAGGGAGGAGAATCTGGAGTCACACAGCACAGAAACAGGCCCTTCGGCCCACCAGGTCTATGCTGGCCATCAAATTCCAATCTATACTCCCCCCATTCCCCAGCACTCGCTGCACAGCCTACGATGCCTCGGCGATTGAAGTGCTTTAATTTACCCGACCCCGTTTACACTTCTTCCTTTGAACCCACTTTGCGGTCCGTGAGCGAGATTTTGTTTAATAAAGTGTGGTCACTGTTGCAGTGCGAGCAAAGGCCACAGGCCCAGTGTGTGCACAGCAAGATCCCACAACAACAGCAGCAGCAGCAGCAACAATGTGAACCTGAATCAAATGGGACACAGTCCTCCCCAACACACCCCCAACACTCTCGCCTGCTGTGAGCCCCCTTCCCCACTCACTACCCTGTGTGTCTCATCCCAAATTCCCAGAAAGGGTTGAACTCCCTCTTAAAACGAAGCCAAACCCTTTTTAAAACACAATCTCTGTGGTGCTCTGGAAGATCCCAGAAGGTGCAGTTCGCTGTGTTGAGTGTGTTTTAAGTTGGGAAGTGTTTATACAGAGGGAGAGTGAGGCAGAGAGGGGCTGAGGCTGTGAAATCCACCCCCCCCCTTCGCCCCGGGACCCTCAGAATTGAATCATAACGTGTAGGGCCACACGGGGGCACAGTGGTTGGCGCTGCTGCCTCACAGCTCCAGGGACCCGGGTTCAATTCCCAGCTCGGGTCACTGTGATCCTGTGTCTCTTCCCCCACCCCCTCACTGCACCCCCACAAACCTCACCTCTTGCTGTCTTTTCCTGTTTTCCTCCTCACTCTCCCCCTCTCTCTCTCCCACTCCCTCCATCTTTCTCTCTCACTCCCTGTCTGCCTTTCTCTCTCTCTCCGTCCATCTTTCTCTCTCTCTCTCCCTCCATCTTTCTCTGTCTTTCTCTCTCTCTCCCTCACACTGTTTCTCTCTCTCTTTCTCCCTGCCTGTCTCTCTCTCTCTCTGTCTTTCCCCCTCTTTCTCTTTCTGTCTCTCTCTTTCTCTCAGAGACTGGGAATGCTGCAATCAGGATCCCACAGGGAGTCCCACACTGCAGGAGGACACCACCCACCCCCAGAGCCTCTGTCTCTATCCCCCTACCCCCCTCCACTCAGCCCCCGACACTCCCCACCCCTTCTCTGTTCCTCTCTCTACCCCACCCTCCTTCCCCTCCATCTTTTTATGTTTAAAATGTGGGGCACTGTCACGGTGCGGGGAATATGGGGAGGGGAGGAGGGGAGACAGAGAGCATGAGGGCACAGCAAGATCCCACACACAGTCTGAGCAGGGCCAGATACAAAGTGATTTTTAAATGAGGATTGGGGTAAAGTGAGTGGGAAATGAGGGAACCACACGTCTCCCTCTCTCTTCCTCCACACGAGAGACCCCCAGATCCTGTGTCTCTTCCCCCACCCCCTCACTGCACTCCCCCACAACCCTGACCTCTTGCTGCCCTTTCCTGCTTTCCCTCACTCTCCCGTCTCTGTCTCTCTCTCTCCCTTTCTCTTTCTCTCCCTCTCTGTCTTTCTCTCTCCCTTTCTTTCTCTCTGTCTCTCTCTAATATGGTTATGAAGTTGCATATAGGGTAAAACATCTGGTGTTTGACAAATGTAAATATTGAAAAGAAATGCTGAGAAAACCAAAACGAACCATCCAGCGTTGTGTCTTTAGAAAGCCTGTGTCTTTGTGCTGGGGATTTTAAACTGCAGAAAGCAGGGCTGCAGAAGACAACTTTACAACATTTGTGTCCAAAGCAGCAGCCAGAGTCCCAGCAGAGCAAAACAGGCTTTGAATTGGGTCAATGATTTTACAACAAGCTCTCAAACACACACAACCAATTGCATTCAAATTGGGGCGTTGGTGAAAGCCTCAAGCCACTCAAATTGCAGGAATACTGTGAGGAAATTCTGGGTATTTAAACCCGGGACAGGGGGAAATAACGGGGAGGGAGCGACCTTGCTGCCTCTTTAGATTGAAGGAGGGAGAGTCTGATACTGAATCCTGCAGTAATATATACAGCTTCATCACATCACCATCTAAATAGAAGCAGAAACCAACTCAGAAAGTATTCCAGACCCAAGCAGCAGAAGAAAGTTCACACTTCCAACAGACGCCTGGTATTATATTATTTGAGAGTGACTCTATTCTGTAATGATTTATTTCATTATTCCTGAGTGAGTCTTGTCATTGGAACAGCATTCTACTGGGGAGTTTATTCAGTTTGTTCATTGTTTTAATAAGGTTGTCACCCAGTCTAAATTAAAGACCTGTTAGTTGTTCCTGATACAGAGAGTGTCAGATCCTGCTTTAATTTACCAATTCCTCCGACAGCACAAAGCTGTGCGGGTTCGGTGGATTGGCCGTGTTAAATTGACCCTAGTGTCAGGGGGATTAGCAGGTTAAAAGTGTGGGGTCATGGGAATAGGGCCTGGTTGGGATTGTGGTCGGTACAGACTAGATGGGCCGAATGACCTCCTTCTGCACATCTGTCTAAAACCAGTAGCTTCCTCCTGTCTCACACACACTTAAGATTACGAGGCAAGGTGTATCTCTTTGGGGGGGTTACAAAATAGCGCAGAGGGAAACATCACCTCAGCGTGGTAACAATATTTATAATCCCACAATCACACCCCCACCCTCCCTTAGTCAATGAATGAATGATTCAAATGACAATGAAGGTAATTCTGCACAGCAAGATCCCACTGCCAGTCCCACGATGGAGGAGGGCAGCCCCAGACTCTGTGTCTCTTTCCCCCTGCCCCTCCTGAGACCCTCTCACACCCCTCCCCCCACACCCTCTCTGTTTAGCTCTCCCTCCATTTCTCTGTCTCTCTCTCTGCCTCCTCCGCCTCCCCAACATCTTTCCTGTTTAAAGTTCTGCTCACGGTCACAGTGTGAGGAATAGGGAGCCAGACCCACCTGTGTGCACAGCAAGATCCCACACACACAACCTGGTGAGGGCCAGATTAAATAAATGTTGTGGGTGAGGACTGCAGGAGAGTGTGTGGGAAATGGGATCCACTCCTCTCTCTCTCTCTCTCTCTCTTCCCAAATTAAATTGACAACAATTCACATTGGTGTTTTCTTAAACATTTTATTGAAAGATGAAATATGGACAGGAATGTCTGGGGAGAGAGAGAGGGGAGGGGTGCTGGGATTGGTAAGAACGCTGGAGAGACAGAGACAGGGAAATTCTATACCCACCCCCCATCCAAATAGAAATTCCTGGGAAAAGAGAGAGAGAAAAGAATCTGGAGTCACACAGCACAGAAACAGGCCCTTCGGCCCACCAGCTCCATGCTGGCCATCAAATCCCAATCTATCCTCCTCCCATTCCCCAGCACTTGCTCCAGAGCCTACGATGCCTCGGCGATTAAAGTGCTTGAATTTACCCGACCCCTTTTCAAGCTTTTTCCTTGAACCCACTTTGCGGTCCCTGGGCCAGATTTTGTTTGAAAATAAAAAGTGCGGTCGCTGTTGCAGTGCAGCCAAAGGCCACAGGCCCAGTGTGTGCACAGCAAGATACCACAGCAGCAGCAGCAATGTGAACCTGAATCAGATGGGACACAGTCCTCCCCCCACCCCCCACTCTCTCGCCTGCTGTGAGCCCCCTTCCCCACTCACTACCCTGTGTGTGTGTGTGTGTGTGTCTGCATCATCCCAAATCTCCAGAAAGGCCGGAACTCCCTCTTAAAAGTAACCCTTTTTAAAACTAAAATCACTGTGGTGCACAGCAAGATCCCACAAAGTGCAGTCAGCTGTGTTGAGCGTTTTTTAAATTTGGGAATTGTTTATACAGAGTGAGGGAGCCAGAGAGGGGCTGAGACAGTGAAATCCCTCTCTCAGGACCCTCAGAATTAAACTGGAGACCCTGTCCCTCACTGAAACCCCCCCTCCCTCTAACAGCCTGTGTCTCTCCCCCTGCATCTAACCCACAACTCCAGCTGTTTCCATCCCTCCCTCTTCCTCTCTCTCCCTGCCTCTCTGTCTCCACCTGTTTCTGCTCGAGAAGAGACAGGGAGAGAGAGAACAGGGAGAGAGAGAGAGACGGGGAGAGACAGAGATAAAGCGAGAGAGACAGATATTTGATAATTAATTGTGTATGGTCGCATTATTGAGTGTGGTTTAATTTGGTGATTTTTTTATACAGAGAGGCAGAGAGAGAGGTGAAGACAGTGACATTCTCTCCCTGGCACCCTCGCAAGTTCAAAGACACAAAAGCTGCAGACACTCTCACACACAAACTGGGTTTGGTAAGTTTCCCAATCTCTGCAGCTTCCCATGTGGCCCAAGGTTTGAATTGAAATTTAAAAGCAGCTTGGAGAGACTGCAGGATTTTTGAGTTGAGTTTCTCCCCCCCCCTCACCCTGTAAATATAAAATAGAAATTCCTGGATTACAATATTCCCTTGGACAGAGCAGAGGGAATGTGTGAGTGGTGTGTGTGTGTGTCTGAGACCTAGGCTGGATTTGGGAATATCTGCCTGCTGAAGAGGGTCAGTGAAACCATCCTGGCTGAATATCTCATCGCTAAAGGGTCACAGAGAGAGATATCTGATCAATAAATGTGTTACTGAACCCACTCTGGATGCTCCCTCTATCTCTGTCTTTCTCACTAACTTCATTGCAGTGTTAATGGAGCCTTGTGACACTAATAAATAAACTTTAAATCTTTCAACTTTAAAAACTCTCTCTTTCTGTCTCTCTCAGTAACTGCAGCGTTAATGTGAGCCTTACTTGTGACAGGAATAAACAAACTTTAAACATCCTCTCTGTCTCTTTATCTCTCTGTCTCTTTCTGTCTCTTTATCTATGTCTCTGTCTCTGTGTGTCTCTGCCTCTCTCTGTCTCTCTCAGTAACTTCATTGCAGTGTTAATGTAAGCCTTACTTGTGACAGGAATAAACAAACTTTAAACATCCTCTCTGTCTCTTTATCTCTCTGTCTCTTTCTGTCTCTTTATCTATGTCTCTGTCTCTGTGTGTCTCTGCCTCTCTCTGTCTCTCTCAGTAACTTCATTGCAGTGTTAATGTAAGCCTTACTTGTGACACTAATATATAAACTTTAAAACTTTCAGCTTTAAAAACTCTGTCTGTGTGTCTCTGTCTCAATTCAGACACTAGTTCAGTGCCAGGTTGAGAGGGGGTCAGTATTGAGCAGAATGGGAGGCAGTTTGATACAAAGTTTGCAGAAACTGCAGCGAGTGTTTGTAAACATGTTGGGGTTTGTGGAAAGGTCAGTGTGTAACAAGCTGAGGGAAGGTGTTTCCACTTCACATGTGGCTACTTTTTGGCAATGGGAGTTACCTTTGCATCTACAGGGAGCTCTGAAGCCTCATGGCTTTCTGCCTGCCTCTGTTTGAACAGTTTAATATGTTTCAGCACTGAGACCTCTGGCCCTTGTTGGGAATATCAGTCTCCCAGAATACCAGTATACCTGACTGCCCACCTCCCCCCCACCCGCCACCCCCAGCCCCCAACCCTGTGTGTGTGTTGTCCCAAGTCTGGAGACTTCCCCACAGTCCCCTGAAAGGTTTAAACTGCCTCTGAGAAAACACCCTTTTTAAAACAAAATCCCCAGCAAGATCCCACAAGGTGCAGTCAGCTGTGTTGAGTGTTTTGTAATTTGGGAAAAGTTTATACAGAGAGAGAGTGAGGCAGAGAGGGGCTGAGACAGTGAAATCAAACCCCCCGGGACACCCAGAATGAAAATCACACAGCACAAAATCCCAGGATTGCCCCTTTCCAGGTTTTACTGAGAGATTGTCCAACTAAATATTAATTCCTGGGAAAAAGAGGGAGAGAGAGAGAATAAAGAGAGGCAGATAGCGGAAGGAAATGGAGAGAAAAGCAGAGAGAAATAGACAGAATGGGGGAAAAGCTGTGGAGAGGATGAAATGAAAATCTGAACATCTGTAAACTGAATTGTAAAGGCCTCTGTGAATTTTATTCAACAATTAGGTTCATTGCTCTGTCTCCGACCCCTGTTATTTTAGATTTAAAACAAACTTATAGACAGTTTCATACATAATTTACTCTGCCACCCACCAAAGGGTTAACGTGTTTGTGACTAATTGCAAAGCCGGGATATTTTAACCCCAGCATTTTAAACTCCAGCCCCCCACACATCCCACAATCGAACCAGAACTGGTTCATCCGAGGAAGCGAGATTAAATTTAAACCTGGATCAGGGTAATAAAGAGACGACAACTCACTTGCAGCCTATAGAACAGGCCTCAGTCCATCCATCCTCCTCTGGAGAAAAGCCCCTTGTCCAAGGATCCCGAGTCATGTTGCAGTCTTCAAAATTCAAATTCCTGGGGAGAAGAGAAAATAATTAATTAAAGTACAAGAAAATGTTTAAATTAAATAGCACAAGAGCCCAGGATTCCCCCTTCTAAGATTTCACTGAGAGATTGTCTAACTAAATATGAATTCCTTGGGAAGAGATAGAATATAATTAATTTAAATACAAGAAAATGTTTAAATTTAATTCACAAGAGCCCAGGATTCCCCTTTCTCAGTTACACAATCTCTCAGTAAAATCTAAATATTAATTCTTGGGTAAAAGAGAGAGAAATATATTAAAATACCAGAAAATGTTTAAATTAAATCGCACAAGAGCCCAGGATTCCCCTTTCTCAGATTTTACTGAGAGATTGTCCAACAAAATATTATTTCCTGGGAAAAAGAGGGAGAGAGAGGGAATAAAAAAGAGAGACAGATAGAGGAAGGAAAGGAATGGAGAGAGAGAAAGCAGAGAGGAAATAGACAGAATGGGGGAAAAGCTGCAGAGAGGACGAAATGAAATTCTGAACTTCTGAAAACTGAATTGTAAAGGCCTCTGTGAATTTTATTCAACAATTAGGAGCAGCGGTCTGTCACCCGTCCCTGTTACCTTGGATTTAAAACAAATTGAGACAGTTTCATATCACAGACATTTAATTTACTCTTTGCCACCCACCTAAGGGTTAATGTGTTTGTAACTAATTGCAAAGCCGGGATATTTTAACCCCAGGGTTTCAAACTCCAGCCCCCCCACACCCCACAATCGAACCAGAACTGGTTCATCCGAGGAAGCGAGATTAAAATTAAACCTGGATCAGGGTAATAAAGAGACGACAACTCACATGCGGCCTATAGAACAGGCCTCAGTCCATCCATCCTCCTCTGGAGAAAAGCCCCTTGTCCAAGGATTCCGAGTCATGTTGCAGTCTTCAAAATTCAAATTCCTGGGGAGAAGAGAAAATAATTAATTAAAGTACAAGAAAATGTTTAAATTAAATAGCACAAGAGCCCAGGATTCCCCCTTCTAAGATTTCACTGAGAGATTGTCTAACTAAATATGAATTCCTTGGGAAGAGATAGAATATAATTAATTTAAATACAAGAAAATGTTTAAATTGAATCCACAAGAGCCCAGGATTCCCCTTTCTCAGTTACACAATCTCTCAGTAAAATCTAAACATTAATTCTTGGGTAAAAGAGAGAGAAATATATTAAAATACCAGAAAATGTTTAAATTAAATCGCACAAGAGCCCAGGATTCCCCTTTCTCAGATTTTACTGAGAGATTGTCCAACAAAATATGACTTCCTGCGAAAAAGAGGGAGGGAGAGGGAGGGAATAAAAAAGAGAGACAGATAGAGGAAGGACAGGGAGAGAAAGAGAGAGAGAAATAGACAGAATGGGGGAAAAGCTGCAGAGAGGACACAATGAAAGTCTGAACATCTGAAAACTGAATTATAAAGGCCTCTATGAATTTTATTCAACAATTAGGAACAGCGCTCTGTCTCCCATCCCTGTTATCTTGGATTTAAAACTAACTTTTAGACAGTTTCATATTACAGATATTTAATTCACTCTTTGCCACCCAGCAAAGGGTTAACCTGTTTGTGACTAATTGCAAAGCCGGGATATTTTAACCCCAGGGTTTTAAACTCCAGCCCACCCCACAATCGAACCAGAACTGGTTCGTCCGAGGAAGCGAGATTAAAATTAAACCTGGATCAGGATAATAAAGAGACAACAACTCACATGCGGCCTATAGAACAGGCCTCAGTCCATCCATCCTCCTCTGGAGAAAAGCCCCTTGTCCAAGGATTCCGAGTCATGTTGCAGTCTTCAAAATTCAAATCCCTGGGGAACAGAGAAAATAATTAATTAAAATACAAGAATTCTTTAAATTAAATAGCACAAGAGGCCAGGATTCCCCCTTCTCAGTTACACAATCTCTCAGCAAAATCTAAATATTAATTCTTGGGGAAAGAGAGAGAAAATAATTAAAATACAAGAAAATATTTAAATTAAATAGCACAGCAAAAACCCAGGATCTCCTCTCAGTGACACAATCTCTCAGTAACACCCAAACACAACAAGTCAGTTGTAAAGCAGAGACTAAAGAGTTAGGGTGGCACGGTAGCACAGTGGTTAGCACTGCTGCTTCACAGCTCCAGGGACCTGGGTTCGATTCCCGGCTTGGGTCACTGTCTGTGTGGAGTTTGCACATTCTCCTCGTGTCTGCATGGGTTTCCTCCGGGTGCTCCGGTTTCCTCCCACAGTCCAAAGATGTGCGGGTTAGGTTGATTGGCCATGCTAAACATTGCCCTTAGTGTCCTGAGATGCCTAGGTTAGAGGGACTAGTGGGTAAATATGTAGGGATATGGGGGTAGGGCCTGGGTGAGATTGTGGTCGGTGCAGACTCGATGGGCCGAATGGCCTCTTTCTGTACTGTAGGGTTTCTATGATTCTATGAGACAGTTCCCTCCCTGTGTGTTTCTCTCTCTCTCTCTCTATTCCACTCTCATTCAGATCTCGCTCCCTCTGATATGAAACATTAAATCTGGATCAGGTTAATAAACAGACACAACTCACTCAGGGTGAAGCCTGAGCAACAGGCCTCAGTCAGCCCTCCCTCTGGAAGAAGCTCCTCTCCTTCATCCTGGTCACAAACATTCCCGTCCTTTGGATCCTCGACACATCCCCAGTTTTCAAAATTCCTCAGGAGAAAAAGAGATAAAAATTGGTTAAAAAGAGAGAGAAAAAGAGACACGGCCATTTTAACAATAAGACACACAACATATCACAGCGAGGAGTCCAGCATTTCCATTCAAGTCCATTCAGCATCATGTCCACACAAGCAAAGCACAGGTCAAAAAGCAGATTGACACACACACTGACACACACACACACTGAATCAGAGTGGGAATGTTTTCAGTGCAGGGGGATTATTGGTGTGGGGACTGAAGGCTCTCAGATTCACATTTATCCTGAGTGTGCTGGATGCAAACCCCACCCTGAGTCTCTGACATGTTTACAATGTCTGTCTCTCTATTGAGATGCTAATTCACCCCCCCTCCCCCTCTCACCCCAGAGGAGTTTGTGGCAATGTCAGACTGACTCTTGATATGTTAATGCAGGCCGGCAATGGATTCTGCAAGTTCCTGTCTTTAGTTTCTTTAGTTTAGTTTCAAACTTTATTTCTTTTCCCCTGTAGGTCGTGTTCGTCCATTTCAAACACCCCCTGACCCCCCCACAGCAGCCCGGAAAATCCTTGCAGCCGCTCCCCACAACCCAGCGAGTGGAGGGGGAATGGGGATGTGTGAGTGAGTGTATTGGGGGGATTGTGTCAGTGTGTGTCTGTCTATCCCCCCCTCTCTGCTCACACTTCCTGCCCAGCCTGCTGAAGACAGGGAAAGAATGGGAGTTGAACAAAGCCTCCTCTCTGCCTCCATTTTCAAAGGATTTGCCCCTTTCTCACACCAGTTTTGGCCATTGAGCTGTCCCTATCAATTGGAAAAAAGTTTTATTAATCTCCCTGTGAGATATGAAGTCACTAATTACTAAATACAGGCAAAAACATCCCATCATTATACAGGGAGCTTCAATGGGATTTTAAACTGAAATCCTCGGATGTCAATTCCTTAGGTTAAAAGTTTCTAATTCATTAATTTGGATTAAATTAAAACCGGCCAGTATATTCTCACCAGCTGCTTTCTGTTAACTCTCCCCCTTATCACCGGTGGTTCGCACTGCTGCCTCACAGCGCCAGGGACCCGGGTTCGATTCCCAGCTTGGGTCACTGTCTGTGCGGAGTCTGCACGTTCTCCCCGTGTCTGCGTGGGTTTCCTCCGGGTGCTCCGGTTTCCTCCCACAGTCTGAAAGACGTGCTGGTTAGGGTGCATTGGCCGTGCTAAATTCTCCCTCAGTGTTACCCGAACAGGCGCCGGAGTGTGGCAACTGGGGGATTCTCACAGTAACTTCATTGCAGTGTTAATGTAACCCTACTTGTCACACTAGTAGATAAACTGAAACTTAACACTCATGCCCTCTCCCGCCCGCACTCACTCACTCTTATACACTTACTCACTTTGTACACTCACTCCCTATTACACACTTACACACACACACTTAAACACACACACATCTCACACACACATTCACTCTCATAAACACATTCACTCTCTCGGAAACACTCGCCTTAACACACTCTCATCAACACACACATAAATACTCCCTCACACGCTCTCACACACACTCACACTCTCTCTCTCTCGCACACACACACACTCTCTCACACACACACACACACACTCTCTCACACACTCTCACACACACACTCTCTCACACACTCTCTCTCACACACACATTCACACACTCTCTCACACACTCTCACACACTCTCTTACACACACACACTCTTTCACACACTCTCTCTCCCACACACACTCTCCAACACACACACTCTCTCACACTCTCTCACACACACACACACTCTCCCA